>NC_080042.1:25655332-25792832 GCF_012489685.1 Lotus japonicus | reverse complement strand
GTGGGAAAGGAATTAGGAGTGGTTTTTAAAGGAGATGAGGAGCAATTGATACAAAGGCTGCATGAACAGGTTCGTGTAAATCATCCGGAGCTGCAGTAAGTCTGATTCTTTTGAAGGTCGTGTGCTCTGCAATTTTCTGTAATTTCTTTTTGTGGAACATGGGTAATTACTGGGTGACTTGGAATGTTCGAGGCATGGGCAGGGCAACAAAAAGGAGGGTAATTAAAAAGCATTTGTCTGCTGCTAAACTAGGGATAGTTCTGATCCAGGAAACAAAGGTGAGCTTGGAAGGAGAAAAATTAATTGATTCATGGCCGAGTTCGTTGGGTATGAGACACACAATGGTTCCTGCAATTGGTTCAGCAGGAGGATTAATTTCTCTATGGCGTGAATGCGAAGTGGAGGTAATACAGGTGCTCACTGGCCAACGCTATATTGTTTTATTGGTGAAACCACAGAGGTCAGAAGGATTGAGAGTGGTCAATGTTTATGGTCCTCATTCAGATGAAGAGCGATATGCTTTCTTTGTTCAATTATCAATCATGGTGGCTAAACATCGCGGGGGAGTTATTATGGGAGGTGATTTCAATGCAGTCCTGAAAGAAACTGAAAGAAAGGGGAGAGGTGTCTTGCGTTTAGGGGATATCGCTTTTCGTCAGTTTGTGGCAGATTCATGTTTGGTGGACCTTCCTATGCAACGAGGTTTGTATACTTGATCTTCCACACGAAATGATGGGTTGGGGAGTCGACTTGATAGATGGTTGCTGTCAGAGGATTTGCTTTTGTGCTTCAATAATTTTAACCAGTTTGCTTTTTAGAGTGGAGTATATCTGATCATAGACCAGTTGCACGAGCTTTTGGTTTGGATGATTTTGGCCCTAAACCTTCTTCAATCATTGGCTGCAGGAAGAGGGTTTTAATGAATTGGTGGAAGGGTGGTGGAATTCAATTGTGGTGGAGGGTTGGGGGGTTTTGTTTTAATGAAGAAGTTACAAGAATTGAAAGGAAAAATTAAAGAGTGGAATAAGGAGAGGGGCGTTTGGGGAGTTAAAAAGATTCATGAGTTGGAAGAAAAGGTGCATGTTGTGATGGTTCGGATGGAGGTGGAGGGGGTTACAGATGATCTGAGATTGGAACGCATTGCAATTATGGGAGACCTTTGGAAGGAGTATAGAGCGGAGGAAGCAGCATGGATTCAAAAATCAAGATTGAGGTGGGCAAGAGAGGGGGATAGGTGTACGTGATTCTATCATAGGGTGTGCAAGGTGAGGGAAGCAAAAAAGAACATTAATCGGCTGCGGTATCAGGGTAGAATTTTAGAAGAGCCTCAACAAATAAAAAATGCAGTGCGTAATCATTTCAAGAGCTTCTTTTCCCTCATTGTGGTTGACCGGCCAAGCATACAATTCCATAATATGAGGAAGGTTCGGGCAGATCAAAACCGATTCTTAGAGGCAAATTTTTCAGTTGAGGAAGTGCGTGAGGCGGTTCAGAATTGTGATGATCATAAGGCACCAGGCCCGGACGGTTACACTATGGATTTTTTCAAGCAGTTCTGGCCCCTTATCAAGGATGATGTGATGCGGTTTTTTGGGGAGTTCCATGCTAATGGCAGGTTAGTGAAAGGGCTGAGTTATGCGTTCATTACTTTAATACCCAAGGGTAATCACCAAGAGACCATGGTGGACTATAGGCCAATCAGTTTGATAGGAGGGGCTTATAAACTTTTGTCAAAAGTGTTAGCAAATAGATTGAGGGAAGTCATGCCTACAATTTTAACACAAAACCAATTTGCTTTCACAAAAGGGAGACAGATAGTGGATTGCAGTTTCATAGCAAATGAGATAGTTGATAGTCTGAATAAAAAAGATGGTGGGGGGTTTTTGTTGAAGATTGATTTTGCAAAGGCTTACGACAATGTGGAATGGGATTTTATGTTGGATATGATGAGAGAATTGGGCTTTGGAGAGAAATGGAGGACATGGATGCATAGTTGTGTCTCAACTGCAACTCTGGCTGTATTAGTAAATGGTTCTTCGACTGATTTTTTTCAGATACAAAAGGGATTGAGACAAGGGGATCCCTTGTCTCCATTGCTGTTCAATTTATGTGTAAACGGTATGTCATGTATGTTGAACTAGGCTTTGGAGGGGAGTTTTCCAGCTGGTGTGGATATGGGTGATGGGTTAAGAATAAACCACCTACAGTTCGCCGACGATGCATTGTTGTTTTGCGAGGGAGAGTTGAGACAGGGCAAGCGGCTTGCGCTGGTGTTGGAGACATTCTTGTTTGTTTCTGGGCTAAAGGTAAATTTCAGGAAATCATCTTTAATTGGGGTGAATGTCGAACAAGCTTTGGAGGAAAGGGCAACTAGCTTGCTTGGTTTTAACAGAGAGCAATTGCCTATTGTCTACTTGGGGTTGCCGCTTGGCAGGAAACCTTCAAATTTGGCTTTTTGGAGACCTGTCCTAGAAAAAATGGCGCTAAAGCTGGGGACATGGAGTTCAAAATATTTGTCATTAAGTGGCAGAATTGTCATGATTAAATCTGTTATTAGTGCCATTCCATTATATTACATGTCGGTGGCGTGGGAGGATATGTGCAAAGGTGTCCGGTTTGGGGGTATGGGATTAGGCTTTTTGGAATGGAAAAATAAAGCCTTGCTTTTAAAGTGGTTTTGGAGGTTTAGTAGAGAAAGGGGGGCCTTATGGAGAAGGGTGGTATGTGTAAAATTTGGGTTACATGAAGGTTTTGTAATGCCTATGATGGAAGGAATAAGAGGTAGTTCAGGGTCGTGTGTCTCTATGGGCTTGTTAGCTCTTTGGAGACAGCAGAATGAGATGGTGAGCGAGTTTTTTAACAGGCTTGCTTGCAAGGTTGGGAATGGTGAGAGCACTCGGTTCTGGGATGATGTGTGGATTGGGGACATGTGACCTTGCGTACTTTGTTTCCAAGAGTACATACGGTGGCCTTGAAGAAAGATGTTGTTGTGGCGGATATGGGGCAGCGGGTTGGAGGGAAATGGGAATGGAATTTGGAGTTTCGGAGGAGCTTTTTCGATTGGGAGTTGGAGGAGTATCAGAATTTCCTACAACTCATTCAGTTCGTGGTTTATAGAGATGATCATGATGTCGTCTACTGAAAAGGTGATGCAATGGGGGTTTATTCAGTGAAGGGTATCTGTTGTGCTTTGGAGGATAAATGGTATTGTGAGGCTGGGTGGGTGGTGTCGAAGCTTATTAGAAAGCTGGTGCCAGCAAAGGTGACTACTTTTATGTGGCAATTGCAGAGGAATAGGGTGGCAACAAAATCAAATTTAATGGCTCGCGGGATAATGCTACCTGACGCGGGGACTTGTGACTTGTGTGTGGATGATGTTGAGACTTTAGATCATTTGTTTCTCCATTGTAAATCTGTTTGGTTAGTGTGGTGTGCAATTATGCAGAGGGAAGGAGTTTGTTGGTTTATTCCACAGTCGATTAACGAATTGCTTCTCCAATGGGGTGATATTAGAGTAGTGTCTGATCGGGTTGTGTGGGATATGATACCTTTTGCGCTGGTATGGACGATATGGCTGGAACGAAATAAGGTGGCTTTCAATAACAAAGAGTTTTGTGGTCAAGACTTATGGGATCTGCATATTGCAAAAGTTGGGTGGTGGGTTAGGGCTTGGTGGAGAAACTGCCCTTACTCTGCTGTTCAATTTGCTCTAGGTCCACAACACATCACCTTGCCTAAGGCTGTAAAAGTTCGACAGCAACAACAATGGTGTGCGCCAGCGGAGCCGATTTTAAAATTTAATGTAGATGGCCTCTTTGGGTTCACCGGGAAAGAGTGGAGTGGGAGGGGTGCTGAGAAATCATAATGGGGTGGCAGTGGGGATGTTTGCTTTGGAAGTGGGTGAGATGTGGGCTTATGAGGCGGAGGTTCATGCAATTCACCAGGCCTTACTGTTTTGTCAAGAGTTTAATTTCAGAACAGTGATTTTGGAAAGTGATTCCACATTAGCGGTTGGGTGGGTTAATAATGGAGGAAGGAGGCCATGGAAGCTGTATCAAATTCTGGGGAAGATAGATCTTCTTATACCTTTGGTAAATTGTCTAGGCGTCAATCATGTCATGAGGGAATGTAATGAGGTTGCTGATGTATTAGCAAAGAGTGGGAGAGATGGGAGGCTACGGCTAAGGCAAGAGTGGGATGAAGGCATTCCTAATTTTGTTTGAAGAGGGGATATAGACCTGTATTTGTTCTGAAGGGTGAGGTTTTATTTTTAATATCTGTCTACTGATCTAGTCCTCATCTGATATCAGCATATTATTGTACTGCCTGTGATAAATTTAAGGGGGATAGTGGAATAGTTGAGTTATTGTTAAGGAGGGATTATTACTGGTTTTTATTACGACAGTGGGGTGGTTTTTTTTACTGATTTTCTTTTGTGATAAATAGGAGGGAATGTGTGTGAATTGTGATTGATTGGGTGGGGGTGTTTAATTGAGCTTGCTGTATCTGGTACTAGGCGTAATAGTGCTCTATTGGGGAGAAGGCTTGTTCTTTTTGTTTTATCTTTGCAGGTTGCTTAAAACACTTAAATCATGAGGTGAAGGATTGACAAGTGAAAGTATGGCACCATGGATATAGCATTTTGACTTGAGGTTTTGCTGCAAGCTAGTGATACAATGAATGAACCAGGGCTGTTGCTAAATTTTTTGGGCAGTGCATGTTGACAGATTGACAATGTAGTAGTTATGCTGTGGATGTAATTGTTCATACGGTCTTTGAGTTTTATGGTGGGGTATTGGTTATGTACTTTGTTGGTTTTGACCCCTTTGGGATTAGGGTACTCTTTTTCCTTACTATGATTTTTTCCCAATGAGTTTTTCTTAGTAAGGTTTTAATGAGGCCCTCTCTCAAAGTCTTCATGTGGTCATTGGGGGTTTTTTTTTTTTGTAGGTGTCATGAACATGTACATTGATGCTTGCCTATTTGTGGAGGCTTTTTATTAATATGTTATTCAGTTTTCAAAAAAAAAAATTAATTAGATGGCCTATTAAATGCTTACCCTTCAATAAAATTGCAAATATCAAATGAGTCATCCCAAAGTTTTCAAAAGTTGAATTAACATTTTCTTTTTGATTTATTTTATTCTTGGAAAAATGCTTGATACCTATCCTAGTGCTTGCCAAGTGTCAATACTTTCCATTTTCTAGGTTCTCTTTTATATTGTACTAGTATACCGGCCCGTGCCATGCATGGTAGATATTTTCTGAAATTTTGTAAAATTATTATGTTTGAAATAATTGTTGTAAAATTATACTTGAGCTATGATATATGTATAATTTAGAAATTCTGTTGTACTTGTTTTGTGGTTAAATACTATGTTATAATTTGTTTCCACTATGGTATTCAGCTGAGCAATGAAATAAATATATTGCAAATGAAAATTTACATTATAAGAACAATATCTTGAATACTATTTTATATTTGAGCAATGAAATAAATATATTGCAAATGAAAATTTAGATTATAAGAACAATATCTTGAATACTATTTATATTTGAGAATGATGACATATAACCAAGAATTTTGCCGGTGACTATTCTCTATAAAAAATGAAACAGTTGCTTCTTTTTTGTTGTTGTTTCACCATTCTAATTACATTTGCAAATAAATCGACCTTATGCCACATCTCGTTGAAGAATATTGTCAGCTTTGCTGAACATATACCAATTCCAAGGCTTGAGCAACCATGTCCTAAACACACAAACAAAATTGTAATGAATATTCTTAAATTTTACTACTATATACTATAACTTTCTATTTTGAAAATAGTATGCTCACCAACTGGATAATTATCACATTCCTTCAAGATAATGTCACAGGCACCATAATCTAAACACAGAAATAAGAAAGAGTATAATAAACACAATCAGTTTCAAGAATTACAAATTTTTATAAAATTTAAACTAATTGAAAAGAATATACATCAGACTTTACCTGATTAAATAATCCTAAACTATCAAAAACCTTGCAGACATTTTTGTGTACTTAGATATTTTTCCTTCTTCATCTAAGATTAAAATCTTCAAACCATTCTTTGTTTTTACTTTAGACCCACAACTACATATAATTAATCATATATAAAAACATGATTAGGAAGGAAGAGACTAACATTCGATAAAGACTGATCTTAACTTTTATTAATGAACATGGCAAAACATACAAATATTGGAAAAATGTCTTCTCTCTAACTTGAATGGAAAATCAAATGAACCCAATTCATTATTGGAATGAAGGTTTTATCACCAACATGTGTTCATGTGATCACAATAGCAGCAATCACGTTTTTGCCCAACCTGCTCACTATTAGCCTTGCACCATTACAGTCCTACTGATTGATCAATATTTCACAATAGCATAATTGGTTACCCAAATTTCAACTTCAAGATATCCTTCAATAATTCAGTTGTAAACCATTCACTTATCTCAAAATCCTTATCCGAAGGATATGGCGAATAAGAACCGGTAAAATATTCGTTCAAAAAAAAAGAACCGGTAAAATATCAAAATTTTCTTTCAAGATGATGAGATCATAAAAAGTAATAACATAAAAATAAAATGAAAATGTTGCATGCTTTGGATTTTCTTTACAAAGTTCCAACCTTTACTCCTTCATTTCATCCACCTCGCTCTAGAGAAAGTTTCACATGAGCCATAACAGTGAAAATTTATTGAGTTGGTTCAGTGCAATAGTGCAGCGCATTTTATAGTACAACACATTCAATAAAAACGTGGATTAAGGAATAAAGCAAATGGTGCTTCTGTTTTCTTTAAAGTAATATTGTTATCCTCGTTTATTACTTAAAATGAATCATCAAAAATAAAGGTATACATAAGAAAAAGGAGAAGAAATGGTTTGACTTTGCCTCATGAAAAACTCAGTAGCAATTTAAGAAGCAAAATCTAAAATCAAAGGGAAGAAGGTATACAATTAAATAGAAATTTTTAATAAGAATTCAAGGAAAGAAACCAAGTTATCATCCGATCTTCCAATTGAGAACTTTACTATGTCAATGAGCTCCCCCTCCAACTCAAAAACTCAATGCCATCATTAAAGTCATTGTGCGCAACTTCATAAATTTGAAAAATAATAATACTATTGCATGTTACAATCAAACTTGACCATATTATAAAAGTAAATAAAATAGTCAAAAATGACAAACATGTTCTCCATCCTGTTTTACATAAAAGTGAAAACAGATAAATAGTAACCAAACACCCTATTATATTAACTTTGCCTAAGAAATATAGAAAATAGTTCCAAATTATCTAATCTGTAATGTACAAAAACCAAACCCAAGAATAATATAAAAGCAAGCATCAGATATAAAAAAAAAGGCATCAAAATAAGCATTAGATTTATAAAAGTCTCTCTCAACGCATGAGAAAATGTGTTGATTTCAACAATCAGAGATTAGAGCAAGAAAACTTAAGAGATAACAACAACATGTGCAAGTCTCCTTTTTAATTTGGACTGCAAAGGAAAGTATATATATTGAGAGCTATAATAGGCCCCTAACATGAAACACATCAAACACATCTATTATCTAGCAGTGAACTCTAGCAGCACATACATCTTAATTATGTTTGATTCTATATGGAACTGTATAGGCAAAGACCAAACAATTTTGACATGAAAGTGATCTCCAAAAAGCCCCCTCAGGTTCATGGAGACATATTACATTTAATGTAAAAATTATCTTATGAGAAGAAATTGCAAACTTGAATATACCTCAAGTCCTCTAGTCCAACATTAAAACTTGATTAGACAAAAAACAGTGAACAGTAAAGGAAACCCCTAACTCCTGCACTTGGACTTTTCCATGGTCCCTGATAGCAACAGAAGAAAATAAATTTACTTCAGCAAATCATGGAACATAAATTCTTATGTTAAAATTCAAATAGCAAAATACATTTTCTTTCAGCTTCGTGCTTATGTTCCAAATTAATGTTCCTAAATCATTGTCTTACTCAATCAAGAACTATAATCATTCAATCCTCTTGCTTCTCTATATAACTTCCACTAACCATTCTGCATTATCCCTAATACCCATAATCTTGCTGAATAAAGAACCATAATCATTCAAAGAAAATCCATTCAGTTAAGTGAATCCTAATGTTATTTTTCAATTCACTGACCCAAAGAATGTATCACTTCCTACTAACCCAAAGAATGTATCACTTCCTCCTCTTTAGCTAATGTCACATGAAATAAGTTCAAATTAAAATGGGTTGCAGAGAAAAGGAACACCAGCGAACAAAATATATTTAAAACACAGATAAAATAACAGAGAACCACTTTTCTCATCTCCACCACCCATCAACCCATCAATAACATTATCTAGCTAAATCCATTTATTTCAATTCAAAAGAAGCTAGAATCAGATAAGATGAGGAAAAGAAAGAGGAACACATACTTTCAGAAACAAGTAAAAACGGATACATCCTATCAGCATAGTGTAGCGTCCCAAAGTCCCCTCGCACACGGTCATTGCCTCGAATCGTTGCGGCCTTACCCTTTATCATTAAGCCTCACCCTGTGAAAAAAAAATCATGATTAAAAGGTGTGGATAAGAATGGTAAAGACAGCCTCGCAATTATATAGTAGAGAAGCACATAGTAGAATTATTACTCCGATACGGTCATTGTTTTCTACCTTATACGCTAGGATTAGTTGGAGGGGGAAGTGATCAGTTGCAAAACAACTCCATCAACTCATCTCTATTTATAGTACGCCAAGGAAAGTTACAAAGTTGCATGCAAAGTACATAAGATGATACTCTTAGATCAGAAAGCAAAGAGAAGAAAAATAGAGCAAGCTTCACAAACCCACCCAGATCTTCCTTACTATGAACTGATGTCCTCTGCAGGTTCCATGTCCAATCACCGTTGCCAAATCCAAAGAAATCCCCTTCCGCCACCTTCATCTCCCCATCCAACTTTGTCCTCAAGAAATCCTGCCAGCCATCCCTCCAAAAATAAGTATTAATCAACAAAAAATAGATGAAAACAAATGTTCGAGAAGACAGAGGAAAAAAAACTGAATTAAGAGAAAAAAATAGATAACAGGGATGATGAAGAAGATATTCTTTGATGAACAAATTTGACGTACTTGTAATTGCTCCTTTTAATGCGATATAGAAGGAAAGATTTTGCTCAGATGATTAGATTGAATGAAGTTGAGAGCTGAACATCAAGCCCTTCAAAGCTTCACTGTTTATAGGAATCAAGTAAAAATAACGTGCTTGAAACTGGTTGAACAATACATGAAGACAGAGTATGATTCATAGGAGATATCATGGCAAACACATGGCTAGGGCACGCATGTTGAAGAAAAAGTCTGTACCACCTTCTTGAAATTCACGAATAAGTAACCAAAAACACACGTTTGCACTACAGTTGAATGATGACAAATTTCGATTGGCTGCCATGGACGGTTGGAGATAAATTAGGAAATAATAACCTAAACCTAGTTTTAAAAAGCTATTAGATTAACGAGATCCCAAACCCAGAAGCCGAAGAGGAATTTATCAAAAGGGTGAGACAGGGTGTTAGCCGAGTATCCAAGCTCAAATCCTTGGAAAATTTGGAATTGGGCTGTGCCAGGCCAGGTGAGGTTAAGAGAAAGAGGGGGAGGAAACCAAAATCGATTGTTGGACCCTCAATTTTGTGTGAGATTCAGGATTCAGAAGCGATTGACTCAGGGTTTGCTGAACTTCAAGAAACTGCTGCCAGAAACGGTGCTGGTGCTTATTTTACCAGAGAAACAAAGGTCTGGATGCTTGGGAAATCTGTGGGTCTTTCTTACCCAGGTAGTGATGAGCAAGCTATCAGAGGTTTAGCTGAAGAACTCGAGGAAGATTCACAGTCCCCCCGAGTTAGGTAATCAATGGGCCGCGTGAGAAGATGGAGCTCCTGGAATGTTAGGGGGCTTTGCAGTGCAGAAAAAAGAAGGGAGGTGAAGGAAGTATTGAAGAAAGCGAAGGTAGAAATAATAATGTTGCAGGAAACCAAGTTGGGTGACAATAGATATAGTACTGGTGAGCTTTTTGCTAAATCTTTTAAGCTCTGCCATGCTGAGGTTGCTGCATCTGGATCAGCTGGTGGATTACTATCTTGTTGGGATTCATATACTTTCAATGTGGTGGATGTGATTCTTGATCGTAGGTTCATTCTGTTAATAGCTAATGTGCCTTTCCTATCCTCTACTGTTGTGATTGGTAATGTTTATTGCCCCAATTCTGTGGCAGACCGTAGAGACACTTTTAGTAAGCTCTCTGATGAAATTAGCAGACTTGGCTACGGATGTTTTCTGGGTGGTGACTTTAACAGTACCCTCAACCCTGGAGAAAGAAGAGGTCAAGCTGATGAAACTGATAGTAATTTTTGGGACTTTGCTATAGGTCTAAATCTATTAGATTCACCCTTAGCCAATGTAGAGTTTACTTGGTTTAGCTCACGTAATGGTGGAATCTGGAGCCGTATTGACCGCTGGTTAATTAGTGAGGACATACTACGAGAACTAGAAGGTGTTAATCAATCTGCAGAATGTTGGGGATTGTCCGATCATAGAGCTATAACCCTGGAGATGGGGGCAGTTTATTTTGGCCCCAAACCCTTTAGATTTTACAATTATGGGATGCTGGAAGATGATTTTAATGATCTTGTGAAATCATGGTGGAATTCACCCTTAGTAGCGGGGTGGGCTGGAGCATCACTGCACGAGAGGCTGAAATCTCTGAAGAATGAGATCAAAAAGTGGAAGGGGAGCAAGGGGTCAGGATTAACAGAAAGGATCTCCATCCTAGAAGGAGAGCTCCAAGTTATTATGGAGCAGATGTTGAATGATGGGGTTTCCCCTTCTTTACGACTGAAAAGGATGAAAGTCTTGAATGATCTTTGGCAAGCCTTCAGACTAGAGGAGAGGAGATGGAGACAGAAATCTCGCTCTAGATGGGCCAAAGAAGGTGACAGGAATTCTGCCTTCTTTCACAGGCAGTGTAAGGTAAGGGTTGCTAAACAGAATATCTCTAGATTATCGGTTAACAATTCTGTTCTGGAGGATGCAGCTGCAATTAAACAGGCCATATTTCACCACTTCAAATCCTTCTTCACTTGCCAAAACAGAACTAGACCAAGAATTGTATGTCAGAACATCAATAAACTCTCTCAAATTGACCAAGAGGAATTAGAACAAGCCTTCACAGAGGAGGAAATTTGGTCTATGATTAAATCTATTGATGGGGACAAAGCACTGGGCCCCGATGGGTTTAATGTGAGCTTTTTTCAGAAATACTGGGAGTTAGTAAGAGGAGATGTCTGTAGATTATTTGATGAATTTCACCATTCGGGAAAGATCTCTAGGGGAATGAACGCAGCCTTTATAACGTTGATCCCAAAGAAGGAGAACCCCCAATCTCTTTCACATTACAGACCGATAAGCTTAATTGGAAGCATTTACAAACTCATAGCAAAGGTGTTAGCATCAAGATTACAGAAGGTAATGCCGAAATTGATCACAAGCAATCAATTTGCTTTCACCAGAGGAAGACAGATCGCAGACTGTATTTTAATGGCTAATGAGATAGTGGATTTTCTAAAGAAGAGAAAAGAAGGTGGCTTGGTGCTAAAAGTAGATTTAGCAAAAGCTTATGACCAAGTTGATTGGAACTATATGATCAGTGTCCTCCAAGAGATGAACTTTGGTGGTAAATGGGTAACTTGGATGAAGAATTGCATTTCTTCAGCGTCTCTTGCGGTCCTGGTGAACGGCTCCCCCACTGATTTCTTCTCAATTGAAAAAGGTTTGCGCCAAGGGGACCCCCTTTCCCCACTCTTGTTTAATTTGTGCATTAATGGTCTTTCTTGCCTCTTGAATCAGTTTTTGGGGGGAGACAACTACTGTGGTGTGAAAATTAGCCAAAGCCTTACTGTAAATCATTTACTCTTCGCTGATGATACTCTCCTTGTGTGTGATAACAATGAAGGGCAGCTTGAAACATTATGCAATGTGCTGACATCCTTCTTGTCTGCTTCGGGGCTTAAAGTAAATTACCAGATATCTGTACTAATTGGTGTTAATGTCCAAGATGCTAAAGTTGCAAGGTTGGCTAATCTATTTGGATGGAGTGTTGGTTCCATCCCGATCATATATCTAGGCGCTCCTCTTGGTGGCAATCCGAGGCGATTGGAGTTCTGGAAACCAATGTTGGAGAATTTAAAAGATAAGGCAAGAACATATAACTCTAAATTTATTTCTCTTAGTGGAAGATTGGTTTTGACAAAATCAGTTCTCTTCTCCAACCCTCTGTATTTGATGGCCATTTTTAAGGCCCCGAATGGAGTGCTAGAGGAGGTAGAAAAGGTGTGTAGAGCCTTCATTTGGGGTCGTGTTGAGGGGTGTGGGAGGATCAATTGGATAGGATGGGAACAAATCTGTATCAACAAAAAAGCTGGGGGGTTAGGGCTCGGTTTCATTGAATGGAAAAATCGAGCCCTTTTGTTGAAATGGGCCTGGCGTTATGGAAAAGAAACCCAAAGTCTATGGCGTAATCTTATTGCTGAGAAGTACAGCCATGATGCTTTTTCTTTGTTCTAGCATAAAGAGGTTGTAAATTCATCTTCATGGTCTAGGATTGTCCAAGACATTATGCGTGTTTTACTGGATGATCATTTACTATCTTATGGGTTCAGAGAAAATTTAATGGTTGTTGTTGGAGATGGTAAAAGAGTAAGTTTCTGGGATGATCCTTGGGCTGCGGGTGAATCTCTCCATAATTTATTTCCCAGGCTGTTTGCTATGACTGTCAATCCAAAAGCTAAGCTTGCAGATGTAGGAAATTTCTGTAATGGAAAATGGACATGGACTTTCTCTTTTCGTAGACATCTATTTTGTTGGGAAGCAGAAATCTTTACTGAATTTCAGGCTATGATAAACGGGATCATTCCCGCTCCTGATAGAGAAGATGCACTAGTTTGGTGCCTCAATCAGAATGGGGTTTTCTCAGTTAAGGATATCTGTAATTGGGTTGAAGGACAAACTCATCATCAAGTAAATTGTCATGCTCCAAAAGTAATATCAAAAATCCTTCCCCCCAAGGTCTCTCTTTTCGTGTGGCAGGCTAGGAAAAACAGAATTGCAACAAAGGCCAACCTTTTGCTCAGAGGGATTGATCTCAATGGTGCAAATTTTTGTGTTATATGCAACCAGGTGTGTGAATCTTGCTCTCATTTGTTTTTACATTGCCTTCAAATATGGTCCTTATGGTGTGAGATTGTTTCTCGTGAGGGTTTTCTCTGGGTCATGCCATCTTCTTTATCTGAACTGTTTCTGGAATGGGATAATCTCCCACATATGTCTGATGAAATCTTATGGAAGTTGTCCCCATTTGCGCTTCTATGGTCAATTTGGATCGAAAGAAATAATTCGTGCTTCAATTTGAAATTTTTTAGCAGCTTAGAGGTATGGGATTCTCACTTAATGCGCATTGGTTGGTGGAGTTACGATCTGTTACATCAGAATGCATATAGTATTGATCAACTTGCTAGAAATTTTGTTCACATTAAATTCACTCCAAAACATCAGAGGACGCGTGTGGCTTGCTGGGCTCCTCCTGAGGTGGGTATAATTAAGGCTAATGTGGACGGATCAGCTAGAGGATCCCCGGGTCATTGTGGGATTGGGGGCATCTTGCGAAATAGTGAGAATGAAATTCTGGGTTTCTTTTCAAAAAATCTGGGGGAGGGTTTTGCATTTGAAGCAGAAGTTTGGGCTATCCATGAAGTTCTCCATTTATGTTCTGTGAGACAAATCAGATTTTTAATTATTGAAAGCGACTCCTCTCTTGCTGTAGGTTGGGTGAACAACAGGAATAATAGACCTTGGAAACTTAGTAATGTTCTAAACCAAATTGATGTCTGGTTGGTGGAAGTGAAATGTTTGAAAGTAAATCATATTTTCAGAGAAGCTAATGCCGAAGCTGACAGATTAGCCAAAAGAGGCGCTGATTCTTCTTCCGATCTTCTGTACTTTAGAGAATCCCTTTAATTTTGTAAGGAGTTTTTTCTTTTCTTTACCAGCTTTCATGTATTAATTACCCTATGCATTGTGATTTAGGCTGGTTGTGGGTGGTGAAACCTATTTACAGTGTTTATGGGCTACGGTTTCTTCTTGCAGCAGGCCCTTGGTCTAGTACTCTTTTTCCTCTCTTGGATTTTTTCCCACTGGGTTTTCCCTTGAGAGGTTTTGATGAGGTTGTCCTTGTGGCTTTTTGCTGGTGCTTGGTAGCTCTTTTTGTATGTTTCGCCTACTATGGGAGGGATGTTCCCATATGCTTTTATTTTATCAATAATAACTATACTGTTTGTTCTAAAAAAAAAAAGCTATTATTATTTTATTTTTAAATACAGCCTGGATATATTGAACCCATGCTGTTTTTTATTTTCAAATATAGCCTGGATGAAGACAGATTTTTTTTTTAAAAATCAATTTCCACAAATCTTTCAAAAAACAAATTCCACAATAAAACATACTTTTTGAATTGATTTATAATCTTTAATACTTTTTTAATACTAAAAAAAATTTTCCATCAAAAGAAAATACTAAAAAAAATATAATCTTGTCAATAAAGTAACTCTTTAATGCAATATATTTATTCTTTAAAAAAAAATGACTTCTAAATTGTCAATCAAATTAACGGTAAATGCAATAAATTTTTATATGCAATGAATTGTCAACCAGTTTTAATGACCTTATATTATTATTGAGTTTGTTTTAAATTTTTATATATAATAATAGGAACAAATGCTACAGTTTTTTTAAAAAAAAATTGAATCCACGAATCAATTAGTATTCAACTTAAGAAAAAGAACGTCTATCATAACCTTTCAATTGCTTTGTTTTTAATAAATATAAATAAATGACCTTATATTACAACACATGCTGATTTCTTTTTCAAATATAGCCTGGATGATGACAGATTTTTTTTTCAAACAACACACGTTGATTGGCTCCCATGGACTGTTAGAGATAAAGTAGAGAATGATAACCTACACCTTGATTTAAAAAGTTGTTTATTATTTTATTTTATTTTTAAATACAGCCCTGAAAACATTGCAACACATGCTGAAGCTACCAAGTGTCCAGCTCCAATCTTTGCTAAAAATAGTAATCAGAATTTCTTTTAGAATTTTTTTTAATGTTTATGCATACGTGGGCGCAAGATTGGGGGTGGTTCCAATAGTATGATGTGGCAAACTTTTCTTCTAATGGGTTCTCTTTTTATTTATATTGAGATTTAGATGGTGGTTCCTCTTCTTCAACATGTTCTAATTGATACTCTGCTAGATCAGCCAATAGAAGCACGGCCTTCCTCCGTAGTCTGACATCAACACTAGCATTCCTCAAAATATCCTAGAAACTTACCAGTGTCAATTACCAATGCTACAATGTAATACAAAATAATAATAATAATATCAACAACAATGTTAGTAATAGATAGGTCACCTGAAGCATTGAACCTCCAGCTTCAGCATAGAACAATGCCTGACTAGCTAAGTTATTCAGAATCAAAGCTGAAACAGTATATAATGCTTTATTCGCTTCTTCTGTGGAATCAGATTTTACCATAATAATCAACCTCGAGAGTACTCCGAGTTCCAACACCTTCCACAGTTGAAATTTGGTAGTATCTGTATTACTATATAGTTTAGTCACCATCAATGCTTAAGAACTTATGTTAGGAAACCACCTATTACAAAGATTTATATTCGGAAGGAGCACATAGGCGTAATCAATTAGAAATGAATGATTAATGGAGAAGATTACATTTGCATGAGAGGCAATCAGGGGGAATTGGATGATTTGTGTAACATATTTCCAGAAAGGCAATCAATGGGAATGGGGGGGGGGGGGGTTATAATTGACCTGTATGGCTACAGGAAAGCAGATGGAGAGGAGACAGAGACGAGAAAATAAGTAGGGGATATGATGGTGGTAGAGACTGAGAGATATTAGGGTCTCTCGAATACCATATGTTATGTTTTTACAGCTTCAATCTTTCTCATTCATCTGCCACACTGGTATTGATAGCATAATGGTACCGATATTGTCCAGGGAGTACTACATTAGATTTAATTCAACTAGGAGTCTTTGGATTCAGTTTCTAACAACATCCTAAATTTCCATCAATGAAACACCATACCTGTTGCTGTACAATTGGATTATTTTTGCTAGCTTTCCCGCACTATTATACAGGAAATATCAGTTCCAAGTTCCAAAACCTTGAAGCAAAAGCAGATGAGCATTCTTAAATCTTAACTAATGATACTTCTTAAGGTATATAAAGAACTTCACCGTCATATTACAAAAAGTAGTTGGGCAAGTGACGCATGAAAAGAAAGCACACATCATTATCTGTTCTTGACATATCATACTATCCATTAAACACTACAAAAAAAAAAAAGGCATTTTGTGGCGCTTCTGGAAGCATTTTGCGGCTTAAAAGCGCCGTAGGGTCGGTAATTCATTTCGCCTCTGTTTCTAACCGCTGCAAAGTTCTATAGTAATTTTTAAAATATTTTCTATTTAATTACGAATTGCGTAAAATAGATTTTCAATTTTTTTTAAAAGTCAAATTATATATTCAATCAATAAATAAAATGAAGAAAATGTACAAGAAATGCCTAAATATATAGAATTAATAAAAAAAGATAATTTTTAAATATTGAGACGACAAAAGAGTAATGTAAATTAGTATACACACCCGGTCCTTACAAAATTGATCATATGAGTAATGCTATATGGTACGAGAGAATATGTACGACTAGTGCACGAGTGTAGTTTAGTGGCCGTTTTAAACCTCCACAAAATTACAACTGTAAAAAAAAACAAAGCTACGGTTTCTGGCGGTTTAAAACCGCCAGAAATTGCTTCGTGCGTGGTGCACAAGGCCCAAGGTCGTGCCCCACATCATTTTCCTATACACAGGGGTAGTGTAGAGTAAAATACAGTGACATCTCTATAGTAAGACCATGAGCAATGGTTCAACAAAAAATGTTTTGTTTACCCCTTCTCAACCCCACTTTTTCTCTTCCCAACACTCCACATCATCTTCTCTCTCCAATTCAACACACTCTCAACAATTACCCACTCCAATGGTTTTCTCTCTCAACACCCTACCCCACCACTCACCCTACCCCACCACTTTTTTATTTCATATTTTTATTTAATTTTATATTTTTGTTTTTATTATTTACATAAAATTACAATTATTATTTTAAATTAAATTAAATAATAAACACTTAACAAATTAATTTTTTTTTAATATAGACAATAATTTATTTTATTTCCTTAACTTAAAAATGGAAGACAACAAACTAAGCACACAATAATTTATTTTATTTTCTTAACTTAAAATGCAAGACAACAAACTAAGCACACAACACACAAATAACGTAATTAGTACGATACAAATCATCTTCCATCACGAAGCATTTGCAAACTTTGTCCATATGTGCTTCACTAGATATGCTTGCAGTTCGTGATGAACGCTCGAATCACGCAACTCGGATCTAGCACGCACATGATTTGCAAAAGCGGGTAACACCTCGGTCGAGTATGGTTGCGGTGTACTAGATCCACCTTCCCCAGATTGCTCAAAATCGGTCCAACGTTGAGCATATGAATCTCGTTCATCCTCAACAATCATATTATGTAATATGATGCATGACCTCATAATGATACCCAAATCAGCTATGTCCCACAAACGAGTTGGTTCACGGATGATTTTAAAACGTGCTTGAAGCACTCCAAATGCACGTTCGATGTCCTTCCGACATCCCTCCTGAACTTGTGCAAACAACTTATCGGGTTCACTTTGAGGAAGTCTAATCGATTTGACGAAAGATGGATAAGAAGGGTAGATACCATCAGCTAGATAGTATGCCATATTATAGGGACGTTGATTCACAAAGAAATTCACATTTGGAGCCTTTCCCTGTTCCATGTCATCAAACACTGGTGACCGATCTAGAACGTTTATGTCGTTCAACGTTCCCGGACATCCAAAAAAGGCATGCCAGATCCATAGATCATGAGATGCAATTGCTTCAAGAATAACCGTTGTGGTTCCATTATCCCCTCTAGTAAATTGACCTTCCCATGCTTTAGGACAATTTTTCCACTCCCAGTGCATGCAGTCAATACTCCCGATCATGCCTGGGAACCCCCGCATTTCACTAACATGTAGTATTTTTTGCAGGTCATCTTCGGTTGGTGCTCTAAGGTACTCGTGCTCATACAATCGTATGATTCCTTTACAGAATCTACGTAAACACTCCAGTGCTGTAGTACCTCCGATTTTGATGTACTCATCGACTGCATCTGCTGCCACACCATATGCTAACATTCACATTGTTGTTGTACATTTTGCCAAGGGTGATATTCCTTCTTTATAGGCACCACTGACAAATTTGACCGAATACAGACAAATACTCGATTGAAATTAATTCCCAAATAGCTCTTGGGACAACTTTTTCAACAGCTCTTTCTTATGGTCATCGAGGTTCTCTTCGGAAGTTAGCTTTAGATACAAATTGGTTTTCATCAATTGGTTAGTCTCTTCTTGCACCGATGCTATCTTCTCCAATCGTACAAGCTCTTTCTGCTTGAAATTTTCGTATTTATCCCAACCCCAACCTTTGTCCTCCTCCAAGGGAGCTTCTCTACTTTTCTTTTTATTCTTTCTTTTAGCTGCCTCCCTATCGATTGGACGAGGAATTGATCCTATAGAGGTTGAGCCACATGCATCACTGTCGTGAGATCTCTTAGATCCACTACTTGCTGAGCCACTATTTCCTCCTACTGGACTACAAAAACGTGGCAAATCACGGAGTTGCATCCATTCTTCCATCAAAGTAAATTGAACATTCTTCCCACAGGCGAATAATTCCCGCGCTTTTGCCAAAACATCATTATCCGACCAACCGCTTGCTTGCTGACGCTTAGCGACATCATAAGCGCCAATCCATTTACCCAGTATTTTGTTCATATAATTCCAGCGGTTTCGACATGTAATTCCATCACGCGAAGGATCGAATGAGCAATGCTCATTACAATACTCAGCAATATCTCTCCAAAATGTTTCTCCTTTCTGGTTTTTCCCTACAACACTGCTTGTTCCACAGTTAATCCACCCACTAATTAGCACCAAATTTTGTGCAGTGCTCCATGCTGGTGAGTGGGTTTTCTTGCTCTTAGGAGTTGTATCCTCTTGATTTGGAGTAAATTGATTAGCAGCTGTCATGCCACCAAGAGTCATTTGTGTTGAAAATTCGGGAAATTCAGGTGCATCAACACTTGGAAAATTTTCATTCACCATTGCCATATAACCACTAGACGGGGGTGTTTGAGATGGATATCTCATAGAGGGATGAAAGGATGACTGGTTGGAATTTGGTGCAAAATTGTTGGGATTTTGAGAACGTGGGTAGGAAAATTGACTTGAATCTTGATAATTGTTGGGATTTTGAGGACGTGGGTAGGAAAATTGATTTGAATCTTCATAATTGTTGCGATTTTGAGAACGTGAGTAGAAATATTGATTTGAATCTTGATAATCGTTGAGATTTTGATGACGTTGGTTGGGAAAATGATTTGGATCTGGATAATTGTTGAGATTTTGGTAGTTATTTGGGTAGTTAGAAGAATTCTGGGTGTTGTAATGGTGATTTTTGGGATCCATTTCAAAACAAAGGCTAATAGAAAGATAATAAGATGGTGAGAGAGATAATAAGATGGTGAAAAACTTGGTTTTTTTTTTTCTGTGTCCAAATCAAACGAACCAAGTCTCTATTGCGAACCAGTCAGAAAGTGACACGTGTCAAAGCAAAAAAAAAAGGATTCTCTCTCCTGCAGACAAGGCGCGTGTCTGCGCGTGTCATGCACGCGCCTGACGGTGGCCACTGGCCTCGCGCCACGTGGCACACCGCAGGCAATCCAACAATGTTGAACATTTTCAACATTTTTCCTCTCTCTCATCACTCTCAACAATCTTCAACAACCATTACAACCTATCAACAATCTTCAATAATTTTCAACACCCAATTTCATCAACCATTGTAAATGGTCTAAAATATACCAGGTTATCTTTCATCCATGGTTGATTCAATAAGTGCAGCTTCTTCTTCCTGCAGGGGCACAAAATAAAATGGAAATGAGCATGGTGAAACATAATATCAAAAGAAGTGATCACTTGGAAGAATGGAGCCACATACCACCAAGGCATTAAATTCAGTCTCTTGATCTATGGCGTTTATGACAATAGGATCTTCAAGCAGGGTCTGTTCAAAAACTTAGCCATTAGCAACCTCAAGCTATGTGTGTACAAGCAACAAAAGATGAAACTTAAAATCATTGTGGTTAAGTAATGGACATTATTATTAGAGTGAATGCCACAACCAGAAAATAGTAAGGTTGCTAAAATTTGAAAACCATTGCTTGAAAGTGGCATTCTGACCTTTAAGAATAAATGGGTAAAATGCAGAAAATAGGAGCCAGCTTTATATTGAATATAAGATTAGAACTACAAAAGGAAATTGTGCACAAACTCTACGTCCTATCTATCCACCTCTCCAGACACAATATCTCGAGTACCTATGATGGTGACCACATCTGCTGGGGCTCTGGACAATCCCCGTACCGCCAAGGGGGAGGACTCGTTGGACAAACTCTATAGACTCCGTGCAGATCTAGCTCACAGGGGAGTCAGATCCCGGTCCTTTTGTCGTTGGTGATAGCTTACTTACATCATCAGCAATTTGCAATATCCATTTCTCATCCTGCAGAGTAAACGGCCTAATTAAATACCATTATGTATTTTACTATGGCAATTACAAACTCAATAAATGATCTTTGACACTATATTCACACTGGTATAAGAGAGTAAAGGGTCTCAAGTATATGGAATGCTTCCACTGTTCCGCAGTATAGTAGTTTCTCTATGAAGCTTTACCAGCTTACCTTCAAAGCGACAAAAAAAAGTGGATCTGATGGTGTGTAAATCATGTAGCGAGCACCTTCCTGCAACAAAAGGACTACAAATTAGTGCACAATCCATAGCTCTCTGAGGATTGTAATAGGCCAAAGGTTCCTTTATCAATCTTCCAAGTTCTATGTTTTAAACATAGGATAGGACAAATGAACAAAATATACATCTACACCTATTGTTATATTAAAATCAAAACCTATTGAAAAGAAACAAAAAAATACAAAAACACATTGTGTCAATGAAGGTAATAAAATTACCAGATTAAAATGTGTAATTTCTAGACCTTCAGTTGGCAAGCCATCCACTCCTCTCTCATCGTCTGCAAAATGGTAAAAACACAATGCATTACACTTGTCGCATAAAATTCAAACAGTTGTGCATTAGATTACCGCTTTAGGAGTAACTTGTAAATAGAATGTGTTCATCAATCATCATCATCATAAAATTGCATGGTAGAGACAAAGTCACAAAGTTGGACAATAAATTGATAGGAGCTTCCTATAGATTAACCTTTTATTTGATCTGTTAAATCGGATAAGACATGGGCTATGGGAAAATGAAAATTATGCATTAATCGTAAAAAGTGTTTGGGGTCTATATATCAAAACCAGAAATGCAAGATACAATCAAGTGAAATAATATGTATATATGACTTGTCTTTAGGATTTCTATTTTTGGTCAATGCATTGTCTCATTCTAAATAAGCAGAGACTCATGGTCCACAACTTGCCCATGAAATTAGAATAAGGGAGAAATAGCAATCCAATGTCAGTACATACAAATTCCAATTCTGCAGTATGATATACATTACTTTAGGCAAAAGTTAAAATAGCACTATGATACTAATAGACAGATAAAAAAAAGGTTTGCATTCATAATATATGTGAGCAGCAACCAACCAAATGTCACTAAAATAACTAAGAAAATTCATTTTCCTTAACAAAAAGATATCCAGTTCCCAACAAAAAGCAAAGCATCACTTAACAAAAAGATTAAATAGCTTATTTCATGAGTATCAGAGCTTGTAATTTGTATGTTATTAGTGAAAAAAAAAATTCTGATAACATTCATATCTGTCAAATCTTTGATTCACTTTCCTTCAGGGGTATGTGGACAATATGCAAACAATACTTAAGGACAAAAACTGGAAAGTTCGAACCACAATATGTTGGGGCCAAAGAGACCGCTGGTTGAGCTACGATGGAGTGGAAGATTTCTGCAAGGATTCCAACCATACACTTTTTGAGGTTCCAATGGTAAAATTCTTTAGATTCCCTTTGCCCATTCTTGTTAGTTTTTAGTAGTAACATACTAACATTTCTTCCATGCTTACCACATTTTGTAGAGAAAGTATGCCAAAAATACATTTTCAGGGAAGTAGGTTTGTTGAATGCAAAGTTTGTTAACACTCCTACGGGTTTAGATACTAACATGTGCCAAATACATTTTGTGCCTAGAAGGTTTCTTGCAGAAGCCATTAATTATGAAAGGACCAAGTACAAAGATTGATAACCATATTATCATAAAAGAGATTCATTTAAGGGAGATTAGTACTGATTTTGTGAACTTCAAATAGGTAGCCAATAGTCAACTGTAATTAATACTAATTAGCAGTGATGACTATCTCATTGATTGGATTTAATTAAGCCATAAGTGCTCCCTTGTTTGTATTGTTTCTTTACTGTATATATTACTAACTATGAAGATTCTGCTAATTAGCAGTGAAGATTCTGCTAATTAGCAGTGAAGATTCTGCTATATTACTTTCAATGGAGTAGCATGAACATTGAACAGTAATGTCACTATGGTTCCAAAAACAGCAACCCAACATTTAATTTGAATTGACCCTATGATCCTCCGTCAAGGATTCCAACCATACACCAGAGTTTTATACTAACTAAAGCTATGAAAAAACAATGAGAAAACAAAAATTTATCACCATAATCCTCTATAATTCACAGCTTAATCATAAACACCAGAGTTTTCTAGAAACATAACATCGCATTCAACCATCCAAATTGAAATTGCACATCTGAGAAGAAATTGAAACTGAGAACTAGGTGCTTATCTTCAATCAAAGCTACAACGAGAAGAAACTGAAACCCAAGATGAAAATCTGAGAGTGAGAACCGAGAGCACAAACACCAGTTTTGATGAGAATGTGGAAATCTGAAACCTAAAACCCCTAATTCCTAACCAAAACAAACAGATCCAAATCAAAAACCTGAAATCTAAGACCTAAAATCCCTAATTCCTGATCAATTCGCGAGATGAAACGAAGTGCTTACCTTCAATCAATGACTGAGCTTCAATCTGGAACGCAATTTACGTTAGCTTTGCTTCTGAGGTGTTCGCCATCGCTGAGAGAGGTGTGAAGAATTACGATGCTGTGAGAGGTGAAGAATCACGATGCTGAGAGAGGAGTGAAGAATCACGATTTTGAGAAGAATCGCGATGCTGAGAGAGGTGAAGGTGTGGTGGGTATTTCCTGAGATGAAAAAACGCGATCTGAAATTGCTTCTGTGGTGGGTTCAGGTGAGGTGGGTTTATTTTAGGTTTTCCTGATTTAATCATTCTGCGGCGCCTGGTTGAACCGCCTCTGAAATAACCGCAGCAAAATTGTACGAAAACTGCGGCGGCTGGCATAACCGCCTGAAAAAGTGCCTCAAGTTTACATTTTGCGGCGGTTTTTGCGTAACCGCTGCAAAATGTCCGTCGCTAAACACCAATTTTGTTGTAGTGTAAAATTGGGATCTTCCATTCTTGTTCTCAGCAAACAAATATCAAAGAGGAATTCATATTGACAAGATTCTAGATAGCAACTAGCAAGTACTTAAAGCGCATTATATAAAAAACAGATCTCGAGACTTAAAAAAATTACAAAGCATACGCCAAAGAATGACTGTTTAAGTGTAAGCATGTATGAAGTCTTTAATAGTATAGAAACTTAACTCTTGTAGCATTTTTATATTAGCAGCCAAAGCCAAAAAATGACCTATGAGTATATTTATAAACACTATTTTGGGATGCAGCAGTGAATTGAACTTCATATCAGGGTTGTTAATAGCGAATAGCGTAGCGGCAAGCCCAAAAAACGCTATTTAGAGCGTTATTACGGCGCTACAGAGGTAAATAACGCAAATAGCGGTGAATAGTGGAGTAGCGATGAACTCACAGGACGCTATGCTATAGCGTTATTGCGCCGCTATAGAGCGCTGTTAACAAGCCTGCTTCATATTAACACTAACAATAGACCCAAAAAATCACATAAGCACCAAATTGGAAAAATAAAATAAAATACACTAACCATTTGCATTATCTATTGACTCACCAAGCTCCTGCAAAGCACGGTGCCTATCTTCCAAAGAAGTAGACACATTATTCAAGTCACTTATGGCAACTTTCATCAACTCAGCATCTGATGGCATCCTCATTTTCTCAAATAATTCCTTTTTAAGTAACACCAACAACTCATCACATAAGAAAGTAACAAACACATATCACACCCAATTCACAAAATAAACAACTTTCTAAGCTAGTTTCACACCTTGATTTCCTTTTGACGTTTTTGAATATCATTAGGTGAGAGACGTTGATGTGCTTGTGCTGATTCCTTCAACTTCTCAGGATCAGAATTACCTAAAGCAAATGACAACAAAGTAAGTAGCAAGTAGAAGAAAAATCAAATCATACTGTTGTGAACTTGCATGTGTGGGTTCCTTTGAATTTTTTTAATTTTCAGCTCTTTTATCCCGCTTATTACCCTAAATTCTGTCTATAAATGCAGAAATTACCTAGCTTTAACTACTATCACCCCTCCCTTTGTCCTTATTTGAAATTTGAAATTCAGATAATTCATCTTCTGCACTGTATTTATTTGTAATGAGACTATATTCATATATCTCATCTTCAGATTTGCATTGCAGAGCCCACTTTCCTCCTCTGATATGTCTCCCCTGATTCTCTTCATTGTCTCCAAGTATTTTCTACCCTCTGCGTCTATGGAGGCAACGACTGAGGTATTGGAAATGGAGGAACTTGCGGTGTCTCCCAGTATTCTCTTCGCCGCTTAAAGACAGGCTTTCACTGGTTGTTTGTTAGGTGGGTCTTTGATCAGCTATATGAGGTGAGTTTATGTTTTTTACCTTCATAAAATGTACCCTTTGAATGTGTTGGCGACAAATAATGATAATCAATAGAGCTGAATCTGATAAAATGTGTTTTTTGATGCGATTCCAGAAAATTGCTGGAGCTTTCTTATGTCGGTTCCTTTGAATGGTCTAAGTGGCACCCGTTCTCTTAATGTTTTTGAAAAGAAAAATGCTACAAGAAGTACACCATCCCCCGATGCTAACGAGGAGTCATCCATGTCGCATTCTATCTTACAGCCGGCTGTAAAGAAGCACGCTGAGGTGAAAGAAAGCAAGTGGAGCTATGATTGAGATCAGACCAAGCTTGTGGGAAAATATTTCTTTTATTGAAACAAGTGGAAGTGAAATTTAGCATCTAGAATGATAGATTTTGGTGAATTTTTGTTTGTCATTGTATGTAGATTTGGATATTTGGTAAATGTACAAACCATCGAAAAGGCTGGGATTTGTGGAGAATTATGTTTCACTGGATTTTGAGGCATTTTTTGAAATGAAAATATGTTGAATTATAGGCGTTGTATTGATTTTACTTTCTATCTATTTGATATTAGATTCTAAATTCTTTAACTTCTTTTTTGTTGAATGCTGGTGTAGAGCTATAAGGGCCTAATGTCTTGAAGGTCTCTATCTCTTCATTTTCTCTTTTGTTACAGAGTTTGTATTTTCAGTGTTTAGCCTCCATGATGTTTTATTCTAATCCATGATTTGCTTTAATTTTAATTAGTCAACAGTATATGGTTTTAACTTTGTTAATTTATATTGCTAATTGATTAGTTTTAATATGAAATATTTGATTTGATTTGTTGTTTACTTTGACTCTAAAGTTAGCATTTTCTATAATAAATTGTTTGATTAAACTAGATTTGTTATTTATTTTTCCTTCCTCTATAACTTGCAAGCCATTGGTAAAGATCTTCTTCTACGCGGAGGAATATTTTACATACTAGTTTTTAACCCGTGCCTTGCACGGGGAATTTAATTTTGGATTTATTTTTATTTTTTATTTTTGTTAATCGATTAATATCTTTATTTATTTATTCTATATAGGTATTTGGTTTATTTTTTTCGTTTTTTGCACAGTTGTGGTGTAGGTTTTTTTTTTTGCAAAGTAATGTGTTTAAGGGTCGAAAGCACATTTAAATTGATTTATTGAATATTTTAGTAACATAAAATGATTTGTTGAATATTTTAGTAACATGGTCAATATACGAAAAAAAAGTCAAAATGTTTGAAAGTCCACCGAGGTCTATTTACCAAAAAAAAAACAAATTGTCAACGTGGGTAAAGACATAAAAGTGAAAGTTTAGAACAAACGCTATTTATTTGCAAACAATCTTAAGGAAATGCAACTAAATCTTTGAAACCTTGATCTTTTTCAACATTTCTGCATCTTTACTTCCAACAACTTCTGTTATGGAACCATCGTCTGAACGACGTTTAATAGGTGTGTTGGAGTCTTCAACTATAGCTGGAGGTGTGTTTCGTTTACCACTTTTAGTGATTGTCTGCAAAAGAAACCTATTTTATAATAGTGATGACCAATGTCTAGACCAAACCTATTTTACAATAGTGATGACCAATACCTCAGTCAGAGATTTTACATTTGAATCGGAAATATCAGAAAGGCTTAAATTCATTTTTGGTCCCCCACGAATGCGTTTCATGCAAAATGAGTCCCTAACCTTCAAAAATAGCATTCTTGATCCCAAACGTTATACTCCGTTAACAGTTTTGGTCCATTTTCCTTATTTCGTTAGAAAACTAACAATTTGTGCTTACGTGGATTTTTTTAATAAAATTTGAATTGAATTTTTTTTATTGAAACAACAAACCCAGCAAAATCTTTGGTGTTTATGAAGCTTTTCCCAACCCATTACTACAAAACTACATCTCCCAAACTCATCCAACCCCATCGAAACCGTAACCCCAACCCCATTATTGAAAACCCTTTTCCCCCAAATCTGCTGAGAAACTCAGAAATTTCTCAACAACATAACCCTTTTCCCCTAAATCTGGGATTCAAGTTTCAACCTTGCTCAAGCTTTGAAACCCAGAAGCAATAAAAATTGAAAACCCAGGTTGAAACCTTCCTCACAATCTCGTCCCACTACCATGAATAGCCAACGAAACCTTCACAACACCTCAGCCGAAGAGTGATATGTGGATTTCATCTTTGAAATATCTCTCTCTCTCTCTCTCTCTCTTTCTATTGATGGGTTTGCTGGAAGGAGGAGAAGGAGCAGGTGGTGGCCGGCGGCGTGATATGGGAAGAGGAGAAGGTCTCGATTTGGTTTGGATGTGGCTGGGTGAAGTCTCGGCGGCGCTGGAAAGGGGAATACTAGCAGTGGTGCGATCTGGACAAAGAAGGCGGTTGTCGGGGTGGATCGGTGGTTGGGGTGATCTGGGGGAGAGAGAAGTGTGGCGGTTCATCTGAGAAGAGGAGTAGGAGCGGCGACGGTGCGATCTGGGGAGAGATAAGTGGTGGCTAATCTTGTGAGAAGAAGAACTGGAGCTTTGAAGGAGAAGAGGAGACTCTGGGTTTGGATCTGAGAGAGAGAAAGAGTCAGAGAGTGAAAATGTTGGATATGAAGGTAGTGCGAAAAGTTTCAAAATTTATGTTGTGAGAGTGATGGGTTTGAATAATATGATGAAGATGATGGAAGGATGTATGAAGAAGTGGTCGAATTTCCTGGAAAATGTAGAAATCATTAGTTTTTAGATGGAAAAGTGAAGAGGGACCAAAACTGTTAACGGAGTATAACGTTTGGGATCAAGAATGCTATTTTTGAAGGTTATGGACTCATTTTGCACGAAACATATTCGCGGAGGACCAAAAATAGATTTAAGCCTATCGGAAATCATGATGTAGATATAAATAATCATTATGAATATAAAACATGTATCAAAATCTTTTTTTTCCTATTATAACGTTATGAATTTAAAGCAATTAAATTCAATGAAAGAGTTTAAGATTTTAAGGTCTAATTAATTGATATTTTATCTCATTATTCATGTGTTGTTGTTTTTTTTTTTTGCAAAAATTATTCATGTGTTGTTAATTTCCCACAATAGGTGATTATTAAATTAGTTTAATAAGTATTTAAGTTTGTAGTTATTGTTTAAAAATCTCTAACCCCATGAATTTTTTATTTAAAACGCATTTTTGTTTAGTGTAATCCTAACATTATATGTTTATTTACTAATTTAATAATGTATTCATTAATACTAAGTTAATAATATAATAAGTAATTGTTTTATTTAATTAAAACGTTGAATGAAAATCAATGTATGTTTTTTTTCAATAAAAAAAAGTCTAATAAATTAAATTAAAAGTGATGAGAACATACTGATATGCAAGTAACCAAATTTTTAATACTTGTGCTTGGGAAAAACGTCAGGAACTCATCTTTTTCAGTAATGTTTAATCTTTCAATCATAACGTTTATTACTTGAGTATGAACTTCGTCACACTCAAATAACCTTCGAAGAAACAAAAATTATGTTGTTATTTGTCATCTAAATTTGTTCAAAGTAATATGAAATCCACAGTACATACATACCTTTCTCTGTAGGACACTGCTTGTGGAATGTCAGGATTGAACATTACTTTAGTGCAGTTTAACCCAGCAGTTAGTTTATATTCTCCTGGAAAAAAAATTAGTGATCGATTGTAAGTTTAAGTTTGAACATGTTGATTTATTATATAGAAGTTTATATTTGTTTGTTGCTCAAAATAATTAAATGTACCTTGATGAATTGTTATAACTCTCAACAATATGATAATCACAACATGTTTGTTGTCTTTTGAATTTAGAAGTGCATCCAATTCGTCGACAAATTGGCCGTATAAAAAAAATTTATTTTTTTTGCTGGAAAAAATTAAATAAAAGTTGTTAACTTTCTTCTGTAGGAATTTATAGAAATTAATAATACTAATTTTTATTGATAAAAGCAAATTTACCCTTGAGATTCAAGTTCAATGTCTCTACTCTGCGTATGGACTTCATTCCGCTCAAATCCGTTGTAATTTCCGACGTGCGTTACTTCGCCCATAACATCTGTTTTAATGGTAATGTCAATACATGGAAGTGTTGATGTATTTGAAGTTATTTAAATGAAGGTAAATATTTACATACCAACTAAGAACCACTCGTCAAAGTCAGGATTTTGAATTTCATGCACGTTGTCAAATATCAGATCACGCACATGAAACACATCTTTATTATATGGAACCATCCTTGTTCTACTTTGCAAGTGTATCTTGTAGATATGCCTAGATGCACTAAGACCTCGGAAATTATGTCATACCCAGAAATATTCAAAACGGTATACCAACCCTTCCGTGATTCTGTTGGCAAAACGTTCATGAAGGTTACGCCTACACTCTGCATGGATTGTTTGACCCTAGAAATGAAGGAGTTTCATATGAATTTATGTCTGTGAATTAAATTAAATACAATTACATATTTAATAATAGAGAAATTGTTTCTGGTTTCCATACCTTTCGATCCATCAACAACAGATTATAGAACGAACCATCGTGTCCTTCCTCATATTCTTCCTCCTCTTCTTCAGCAAACCACGCCCTTACTACTCGAACGACAATAGTCCAATCATGTGCTAAAGGAGTCAGTTGGTCAAGTAGGCTATAGTTCGGATTCATGATGCAATAAAGTTTTGGAGATGAAAACTAACGTATGTTGATTTTGGCCTTAACTTGTGTATAAAAGGAGATGTATACTAAAGTATATATATAGGCTTATTGCTCTTCAGTGATTCCTAATTGATTTTGTTTTGATTTATTATTATTTTTTGTTGAAGCTCGAATTTTTATTAGTATAAGTTGAGTTTTTTCTAAAATTTAATGTGTTATTCAATTTTTTACTTGATTCTGAATTTTTAATTTATGTATGTAGGTTTTATTTACTTAATTAACGCACATAATTTTGTATAATTAATGTATATAATCAAGTAATTGTTCTTTGGGCGTATCGAGTTCTGATCAGTTTGTACTTGTTTCTTGCCTTGAGTTGCTATTGGCTCAAGCTTCTTTTTTAATAATATACATTTCATGTTCAAGAAAAAATAATCAAGTAATTGTAATTAAGGAATTATTACTAAGTTGTTGCTTGATTTTTAAAAATAAATCGATGTAATTAATGCACTTAATTATGATGGATAAATTTTAAAATTAAATTAATGTTATTAATTTTGTTTTTTTTAATTCTAATTTAAAAGTATTTTAATTCGATTTTCCTAAATAGCAGTCAACGGTTTTAAGGAAAGATATTTTTAAGGAATATTTGTTAAAAATAATTGAATGTAATTAAGGCAGTTAGACTATTTTGTTATTTTGAATTTAATGTACTTTATCACGTTATTAATGCAATAAATTTGGTATTTTTTTAATAAATATGGTTTTTTTACGCATTGAAGGTTGAAAAATACCTTTATTTAAATTTTAATTTTTTAAATGCTAAATATCATAAATGTGCTTGATTATTTATTGACTAAAAGTTAATGCAAAAAAAAATCATTAAATGCGTGACTAAAACACATAAATGCGTGTGATTATTTAAGGAATAAAAGTAAATGTAGGAAAAAGTCATAAAAATGCGTTTATTAATTTGTAATGTGAGAATTTATGATTTTTAATCACTCCTTTAATTTATTTATTTATTATTAAATTCGTAGTGTAATATGTTTCAATACGATTGTTCAACATTATTTTTGGACAATTAGTAAAGAAGCAAAACGTATAAAGAAAACCAATAAATTTGTGATGCCTCATAAATTTTACCGTCATACAAATTTCATAAAATTCAGAATTATTTAGGATAGACTGATCGGAAATTGACGTCTTTCAAACTTAAACGGGTAACCTGAGACAGATGGAACCATGTCCATTCTTGGAATGGAAATGTCTTCTCCAATGTTGGTTCCTGTTATTACAGTGGCCTTTATAACATTTGTTCCAAGATCAGCCACTATTAGCCGCGTTCCAATGCATAAACCGGTTGCTTGATCTATATTTCTCAATAGCGTTATCGGAGCACCTTCCTTCAATATAATTTTGTGATTTGGTATTTCTGAGCATGTAATATCATTTAAGAATTCTGTAGTAAACCACTCTGATTGTAGTTCAGTGTCCTCGTCAGATTTGCAAGTGCTATCTGAGCTTAAGTACTCTGTTGGATTACCTGGTAGTAAATCAAGCATAAAATAATTAACCTTCTCAACACATTCCAATGTAGGACACAATATGCATCGTTCTTCCAAAAACTTTTCAGTCTTCATGTTCTGCACCAAATTGGGATATGCAAATCAACCAGGTCAAGAAGTGGATTTTCACTATCCTGTATCAAAAGATCTTCAGGAATTTCAATATCTGATTCACCACGCTCATTTGATTCGAAATCACCATCTCTGATTTTGAGAATTCAGTCAGCAAATTCTTTAATTTATGTTGCAAGCTCTGGTGAACCTATTATGCGTAATCTCATGTTTTTAGTGAGCTTTAAAACTTTCCAGTATTTCCAAAGATCAGAAGAATTTACTGTAGCAGATACAATGTCTTGCCTTCCACCTTTTGGAATGACTGCAGATATGGAGGAACTGGCAAAAATTTTGTCTGGAATACATTATCTGCAGCCATCCGTTCAATGGGTATGATTGTTCTGAATGTTGCTTCAAGTGGTATTGCTTCTTTGTTGTTGTCGGGTGGTAGAACATCACATTTCAGATTTTGCATTCCATTGCAAACCGATGAAACAACTACTTGCAACATCAAACAAGGTAGTTTAAGGGCAAATTTACTGATCCGTGCTAAATTGATCATTTGGGATGAAGCTCCTATGTTAAATAAGAATTGTTTTGAGACACTTGATAAGACTTTGCGCGATATCATGAGACAGGAAGATGAAAGCAACATGAAGAAACCATTTGGCGGTAAGGTTGTAGTTCTTGGTGGTGACTTCAGACAAACTCTTCCAGTCATTCCAAAAGGTGGAAGGCAAGACATTGTATCTGCTACAGTAAATTCTTCTGATCTTTGGAAATACTGGAAAGTTTTAAAGCTCACTAAAAACATGAGATTACGCACAATAGGTTCACCAGAGCTTACAATAGAAATTAAAGAATTTGCTGACTGAATTCTCAAAATCGAAGATGGTGATTTCGAATCAAATGAGCGTGGTGAATCAGATATTGAAATTCCTGAAGATCTTTTGATACAGGATAGTGAAAATCCACTTCTTGACCTGGTTGATTTGCATATCTATGGTCCTAATCTGGAAGAAGAACGAACTAGCTTCTTTAATTCCTTGGGGGAGGTTTTGATTAATAAAAGAGGATGTTGTGTGTTGGGGGGAGACTTTAATGCGACGCTCAATTGGAATGACAGAAGTGAGGGAACAGAAGGAACGGAAATAGCATTTGCGAACCTGATCAGGGACTTTCATCTCATTGATTTACCTCTCCAAAATTTTGAATATACGTGGTATAGCTCAAGAAATGGGGGGATTTGGAGTAGACTCGATAGATGGGTGGTAAATGAAGAAGTCATAGGGTGATTTGAGGAGCTAAACCAGAGGGCACAATCCTGGGGCCTATTGGATCACAGGGTAGTTACACTGGAAATGGGAATAATAGATTTTGGCCCCAAGCCATTCCTATTCTATAATAATTGGTTATTAGATAAGGAATTTGAGAACCTTGTTGTGAATTGGTGGAACTCTTCGCTAGTGCAAGGCTGGTCCGGGTTTGTGTTGCAGCAGAAACTGAAAGAAATCAAAGGTAAGATTCGGGAGTGGAAGGGACACTCCAATAACAGAACAGAAATAAAGATCAAGGAATTGGAACAAGAATTGCAGCTGGTGATGGAAAGGACTGCAGTGGAGGGTGCTTCGAATGAACTAAAAGAGAAGAGGCGGCAAGTTCTGAATGGTTTATGGGATGGTTATAGGGCTGAAGAGTCAAAATGGATGCAGAAGGGAAGGGTGAACTGGCTGAAACTGGGAGACAAAAACACAGCTTTGTTTCACCGCATAAGCAAAATCAGAAGAGCCAAAAAGCATATTACCAAGTTAAGGGTGGAGGGTGAAGACATAGAGGACCCATCTGCAATCAAAGGAGCTATATTGAACCATTTCAAACAGTATTTCTCAAGACAGGATCAACTGAGACCCAAGCTAAAATGCTCAAATCTGCCACATTTAACTGAGAGACAAAAAGCTAGTTTGGAGGTCAATTTTACAGAAACAGAAATCTGGAATGCAGTGAAAAGTTGTGATGGTAACAAAGCACCGGGGCCGGATGGCTTCAATTTGGGGTTTTTCAAACACTTCTGGTTTTTAGTCAAGGAGGATGTTCACAAATTGTTTGCGGAGTTCTATGAATCTGGAAAATTGGTTAAAGGGATGAACGCTGCATTTATCTCCCTAATTCCCAAAGTAACATGTCCACAAGAAGTAGCGGATTATAAACCTATCAGCTTAATTGGGAGCTCATATAAGCTAATATCCAAAGTGCTGGCAGCAAGGTTACAATCAGTTCTGCCAAAATTGATCTCAGAAAACCAATTTGCTTTCACGACAGGGAGACAAATTACTGACTGCATCTTTCTTGCTGCGGAGGTTACTGATTTTTTAATGAGAAAGGAGGGAGGAGGATTTATTTTGAAATTAGATTTTGCAAAAGCATATGATAGCATAGAATAGAAGTTTCTACTGGATGTTTTAGAGGAAATGAACTTCGGGTCAAGATGGATAAGATGGATGAAATGCTGTATATCTACAGCTTCAGTAGCAATTCTTGTTAATGGATCCCCCTCGGACTTCTTTGCAATAGAGAAAGGATTGCGCCAAGGTGACCCGTTGTCGCCTCTCTTGTTCAACATCTGTGTGACCGGCCTTTCTAGTTTGTTGAATCAATTACTAGGGGAGAGAATGTTTGGTGGTGTTAGATTGGGTGAAAGGTTAGCGCTAAACCATTTACAATTTGCGGATGACACCTTACTATTTTGTGAGAATGATGGAGGGCAATTGGAGCTTCTATGCCACACATTATTTGCTTTCATGTTCGCATCAGGCCTAAAACTAAATCTGGGTAAATCACTTCTCATAGGGTGTAACATGGATGATTTATCAGTGGAAGAGGAGGCCAGAAAATATGGGTGGACAGTGGGCAAATTGCCAATTACTTACCTTGGGGCAACACTAGGGGGTAACCCAAAAAGATTGCGTTTTTGGGAACCAATGCTGGACAAGCTAAGAAAGAAGGGAAGGTCATATAATTCGAAATATACGTCTTTAAGTGGTAGACTTGTACTGTTGAAAGCTGCTCTGAATTCAATCCCAATTTTCTGGTTTGCAATTTTCAAGGCACCGGCAGGAGTAATAAGAGAAATTGAGAAAGTATATCGTTCCTTTTTATGGGGAAACGAAGAAAGGGGAAGAAAAGTGGCATGGATACCGTGGGAATCAGTTTGCACAGCTAAAGAAAGAGGAGGGCTGGACTTAGGTTTTATCGGGTGGAAAAATAAAGCTTTACTTATAAAATGGGCTTGGAAGTTTGGCACTGCGAAAAATAGCTTGTGGAGGAAAGTCATAATAGCTAAATATAAGATGCAGGATGAGGAGTTGTTGCTGCATCGTGCCATGGAAGAGGGGGGGGGGGAATGGTCTCTTGTGATGCAAGGTATAATCCAGGTCTTGAAAGAAGAGACTATGTTAACAAATGGATGGAAGGAGTATGTGAAGTGTAAGGTAGGGAATGGAAAAAATATTCGTTTTTGGCATGATCCATGGGCTGATACGAAACCACTAAGTCTGAAATTTCCAAGAATCTTTGCCATGAGTACAAATAAGACTGCCTTGATCTCTGATATGGGATTATTTGTGAGAGGAAAGTGGATATGGGATATAAACTTCAGAAGACAATTTTTTGACTGGGAATTGGACATATTTGTAGCCTTTGAGGAATTAATAAACACAATCTACCCGGCAGAGTCTGAATGCGATTCTCTCATATGGTGTCTAAATCGAATGGATACTACTCAATCAAGGTATTGTGTGTGTGGGTAGAAGAACAACTTATTCAGGTCCCTGATTACATTGTCCCTGCGCTTGCCAAAAAGGTGGTCCCTCCTAAAGTGAGCTTGCTGTTTTGGCAAGCTTGTCATGACAAACTTGCAACAAAGAAGAACCTTATTAGAAGGGGTATCATTGACCCTCAACATGGAGCATGTGTGATGTGTGGCAACCAAGAAGAATCATCTGATCACTTGTTCCTGCAATGTGACAAGACTAGGGAACTCTGGCAGAATTTAATTAATAGGGAAGGGTGGCAAGGAGCAATGCCTAACACACTGAAATCCTTGATGTTGGAATGGCCATCAATGGTGGCAAAAACAGATCACAAAATATGGGATTTACTGCCATTCTCACTGGTCTGGGCTGTGTGGACGGAGAGAAATGCCATTATTTTTAAAGGGAAGGAGTTGGATATAAATGAGGTGTGGGATATTCATTTGCTAAAGGTTTCGTGGTGGGTAAAAATTGCATGGAAGGGATGCCCTCATGAAACAGATCACATTATGAGGAACTTGACTATTATAAGGTTGCCTCAAGTGCAAAAACCCGTAAGGATAGCTGGCTGGAACCCTCCATCTAGTGGTCTTCTCAAATGCAATGTGGACGGTGCTTCAAAAGGAAATCCGGGGCCAAGTGGAGTGGGAGGGATCGTTCGGGACATACATAGTAAAATTCAGGGGTATTTTGTAATCAATGTTGGGTTTGGATGGGCACATGAAGCTGAGGTAAAAGCCATTTTACATGCATTAATTTTCTGTCAAGAATTCTTACTGCGCAACATAATAGTTGAGAGTGATTCTGCGATTGTGGTGGGGTGGGTGGGATCAAAGGAAAAGCGGCCGTGGAGGCTTCTCAAGGAATTGAATAAAATTGATTTTCTAATACAAGAGGTAAGTTGTGCGGAAGTGAGACATATATACAGAGAAAGCAATGCGGAGGCAGACTTCCTGGCTAACAAAGGTTGCAATCGGGATGCTCCTTTATGGGTGTGCTTAGAGGAACCCATTCTTCTAGATGAGCTATTGGCAAGGGAAGCAGCCTCAGGTAACATAGCTCTATAATAATTCTGTTAAGGGCTTTGAGGGTTCAGATCTGCTTTGTTGGGACAAAAATGGAGCGGTTTTAAAATTCGAGCCAATGGAAAACGTCATACTTTTGTGGCTAATCCGAGCAGAACAGTGGGGAGATTTTCATGTTTCTGTTACTTGTTTTTAGCATTCTGGTTGTATTCAATTAGTGGTTTTTGGTGCTGTTCATGTTAATGGTGGGTTTGATCACTCACCATTTTTTCAGCACCCTGTTTATCCTAGATAATAGGATTGGAAGCTCACTGGGTATGTTGGTGCTCCTTTTTATTGTGTTGATTAACAATACATTGTGGTGTTGTGGGGTCTCAGTGTGTTGAGCCCTATGAATTGGAATCCTTAGATGGGAAAGGTTGTTCCCATCGTTTTTTCTCCATTCATTAAACATTTCAGTTTTCAAAAAAAAAACATTAATGTTTTTACTAACATTAAATATCAATCAATTATAAACACCATTTTAAATTAATTACACATGAATAAAGTTCCTTAATGTCTTTTATGATTTTAAATAAGGAAATTAATATAATTAAGTGGTTTATATAAGGAAATTGAAGGAAATTAATAATTAATTTTAAAAATATTTTCCCTAAATAAATAGTTAATGCATTAAAATTTATTAAATTATTTTAAATTTCCTTTTTTTAAAAAAACGAAAATCACATTTATTTCATAAAGCATTTAATGTCTTTTATGATTTTAAATAAGGAAATTAATATAATTAAGTGATTTATATAAGGAAATTGAAGGAAATAAACAATTAAATTCGAAAATATTTTCCTTAAATAAATAGTCAATGAATTAAAATTTATTTAATTATTTTAAATTTCATTATTTAAAAAAAAACGAAAATAGCATTTATTTAATAAAGTATTTAATGCATTTTATGATTTTAAATAAGGAAATTAATATAATTAAGAGGTTTATATAAGGAAATTAAAGTAAATAATTAATTAATTTATTAAATATTTTCCTTTAATAAATATTCTATCCATTAAATTTTATTTAATTATTTTAAATTTCATTATTAAAAAAAATGAAAATAGCATTTATTTCATAAAGCATTTAATGTCTTTTATTATTTTAAATAAGGAAATTAATATAATTAAGTGGTTTATATAAGGAAATTGAAGGAAATAAATAATTAATTTTGAAAATATTTTCCATAAATAAATAGTCAATGCATTAAAATTTATTTAATTATTTTAAATTTCCTTATTAAAAAAAACGAAAATAGTATTTATTTCATAAAACATTTAATGTCTTCTATGATTTTAAATAAGGAAATTAATATAATTAAGTGGTTTATATAAGGAAATTGAAGGAAATAAATAATTAATTTTGAAAATATTTTCCATAAATAAATAGTCAATGCATTAAAATTTATTTAAATATTTTAAATTTCCTTATTTAAAAAAAACGAAAATAGCATTTATTCCATAAAGCTTTTAATGTCTTTTATGATTTTAAATAAGGAAATTAATATAATTAAGAGGTTTATATAAGGAAATTGAAGGAAAAAAATAATTCATTTCGAAAATATTTTACTTAAATCAATATGAATCAATATATATTAGAAAAGAAGAACTCCCATCAGGCTAATTCGATGAGGTGTCGCTCCTAGATTAATTCTCAGGCCAATTTAATGAAGTGTCGCTCCCAGATTAATCCTCAGGCCAATTTAATGAGGTGTCACTCACAGATTAATTCTCATTTGATATTAAAAATATTAAAAAAAAGCATATATGTGTATTTTTATAATAAATAAAAGAAAAACAAATCCGTGAAAAGAAATCATATATAAAAAAATATTTTTTAAGGATTTTGTTTTGTTTTTATTGTTATTTGTTAGATTAGTTTATTATTAGTCCTATCTCATTGAGATATACCTTATATGTCTTTGGCTTCTCTGCATTTTTAGGACTTTCTTCTTCCCCATCTTCTCTATTTGTACAACTTGCTTTGTTCCCTTTTCATAGACAATATTTTGTTCTATTTCTACTGCTCTATGCTACCTTTAATCCATGGAGACTGCCTTCTTGATTGAATGATTGACTTTTACTTAACTTTTTCCTGACTGACAAAGAGTAAACGTGTTTTGATTCAGGTTCGATGTGAGAATTTTTGAAATTGCTATGTTCGCACAGATCCTTCTCAAGGATGACCTTCAAGCTGTCTGTTTCAGAGACCGTGAATGAGGAATAAATTGATGGGTAAATGGTCACTTTGGTCCTCAAAAGTGTCCACCGACTTCACATTTGTCCCTGAATGAATTTTATTCACCTCGCGGTCCTCCAAAGTGTCACGCGACCGTCACTTTAGTCCTTGACCTTAAAAAACACAAACAGACGTTAACGGAAGGTTGAGTTGGAACGTTGGGAAAATTTGAAATCCTTCAATTTAGTCCTTGATCTGGATTTTCCCCCAAATTTAATTAATAAAAAATAAAAACCAGAAACCCAGCAACACTGATGAATCTTCATCTCCTTTATCATGAAGTAATGAAACCTCAAAAAATCCCAAAACCTTTCATTTCGGATCTGAAACCAGATAACTCCTAGATCTCTGCATGCCCTTCATCTTCTTCGACACAAAAATGCAACTATCAAGACCAACAGCAGCACAAACAAAAATGAAAAATTCTCAGACACACAAATTGTTCCATCCAGGGCATGTGATACGAAGCTTTCAAAGTTCAGCTCAAGTATTGGAGTGTGGAGATAACATCAAAATTGCTTCTTGCCATTCACAGGATTCAATCAACAAAAAATGATGACGTGAAAAACACACTCAATTAGAGAAATAAGAAGAACACAAAAACCCCATTTCTCAAACCTCACCATCATCACCTACCACTTCACGCCACCCCCAAGCTACCCACCACCACCACCCTAAAACCCAGAACCCACCCACCACCATCACTAATCTCTTCACGCTAACCCGAACCCAGAGCCCAGCACCACCCCTCAGATCCCATCGAATCAGACCTCAAAACCCACCATGCAATCCCCAACCCACCCATCACCGGAAACGCCGAACCCGCCCACCACCATCACCACCCTCTTCACGCGACTTACAACCCATAACCGACCACCATCTCTCCGACCCAATCGAATCAGACCGGGATCGATTCAACTTGCTTCAAGATCGGTGAGTTTAGAGACTGAATTCAACTCAGGGAAGCTCTATGTTATAACCTGAAAATGTTGGTCTTGATTACTGTCTAAAGACATAACATTTGAGCCCTTTTCCAATTGATAGATCAGTTTAGTGGGAATTAGAATTAGTTTTTTCCAATTATCATAACTTAAATGGAAATACTTATATTTGTGCCAAAAAGAAAAAGTTGTGGACGCCATTGAAGAACCAGAATAAAGAACAAGAAGAAAACCCTGCACATTCGTTTCTCTGTCAAGGAGATGAAGATTCATCATTGTTGCTGGGTTTCTAGTTTTTTCTTTTTTTATTAATTAAATTTGGGAGAAAATCCAAATCAAGGACTAAATTGAAGCATTTCAAACTTTCCAACGTTCCAACTCAACCTTCCGTTAACATCTGTTTGTGTTTTTTAACGTCAAGGACTAAAGTGACAGACGTTTGACACTTTGGCGGACCGCAAGGTGGATAAAATTCATTCAGGGACGAATGTGAAGTCGGTGGACACTTTTGAGGACCAAAGTGACCATTTACCCTAAATTGATTGAAGAGGTAAGCTAACATAGAAATAGAAATCGTTTTGTATTTTATGTTTTTGATATGTTATTCGAATTGTGATCATTGTTATTACTCACCTTTCTTTTCTTGGATTTGCCTTCTCTATATTGTGGACTGCACTCTAGAACTTAACAACTTCAGTGTTTGATACTGTATACATATGTATGTAGTTTTGTTGTTTAATCAACAGTGATATAGTTCTCTAACATACTGTCATCTAAAGTTGCATACTTCACTTTGTTATTCGTGACCCTATTTTATTAGTTATAGCATCGTATTGAATGTTGTTTTTAATAAAATATATACCAATTGAATAATTCTAAATAGTTAGTGTATATATTTTTAAAAAAAATTGTATATTGGAAAATACAAAAGCCGTTTGAATTAATATTTTGAATATGTAACTGGATTTAAATTTAAGGCATTTATAAAACAAAAATCACATGTTGACCAAAAATATGAAAAAAAATACAACAAGTTATCCAAGCACATGTTGACCTTTTTAAATTTTAGATTTGATTAGGATTTAAGTTGCTTATTTCTTGATTTTTTTCTTGGGTATTTTATTTTATTTTGTGAGTATTAATTAATTTTTATCATATTTTTATTGAATTTTCGGATTTTTATTTAATTCAGGATTTTATGAGTTTTTATTTTGATTTGCTAGATTTTGGTAGTTTTTATCTATCTTTAGTTAGTACCTTTTTAAATTAGATTTGATTAGGATTTAGGTTGTTTATTTCTTGATTATATCTTGGATCTTTTATTTTATTTTTGATTTATTTTGAGGTTATTAATTAATTTTTATGGTGTCTTTATTGAATTTTTGGATTTTTATTTAATTTATGATTTTATGAGTTTTTATTGTGATTTGCTAGATTTTGATAGTTTTTATCTATCTTTAATTAGTACCTTTTTAAATTTTAGATTTGATTAGGATTTAGGTTGTTTATTTCTTGATTTTTTCTTAATTTGTCTTATTTTTATTAAATATTAATTCCAGGAAAAGGGAGCTGATCTGGTGCTGAGGGTCCACAGAGTTACCATGGACACGCAGAGATTTGGTGGTTGCTAGGTGAATTTGGCAGAATTTCTCATTGGTTGCGGACTACGATTGATGTCATTACTTTTTTATAAAAAAACTAATTACTATAGGGTTAAGAGTTCCCACGGGGATGAACATTTTAACAGAAAAATAAATTTGAGTAAAATACACTCACCCCCCTCAAGGTTTGTAAGAATGACACTCCACCCCATTCTTTTTTTAAATCTACACTCCACTCCATTTTTTATAAAGGCAAAATTTAGTGACGAAAACAAATTCGTCACTAATAAAAAATAATTACTAATTAGTTAAAATTTAAATAAGTTTAATGCATATACACTATCATACATTAATTTATGAAAATAATTTTCCTGAATTAAATTTAAAAAAACAATCCACTCTGTCGGTTAAGTCCACGTCCCATCTGTCTCCAAATCATATTTCTCACCACAAACGGTCACCACCAAGCCTTTGCTCCCTTTAACACGACGGCCACTGTCCCAGAATGTGAAACCCCATGGCACCACCATGCATCAAAGTTTTGTTGCGACCTGAACCACAGAACGTGAATCGCACATTCCCAAAGCTACCTGTTCAACTACTTCTTGTGAACTTCACCCCCTTTAAGTTGCGAGCGAACGCTCTGTTGGTTTAAGATGTCGTTGGATTTTGTTAAAAGCGGTGCTCCACCGCATCGTTGGGTTCTAATAACCTCCGATCCACTTCATATTTCTTAATTTTGTTTCTCTATTTTCTTCACCCATTTGTCTTGCTTTTTGGGTATACAATCCAATTTTCAAAATTTGAGGTATAAAGAGATTATTTTGATTAAAATTGAATTATTACCAAATATGAAAACACAAGCATGTTTCCCTATGTTCGAGATATGGTTTGTAAACCGGTCGGGTGTGCTATTGCAGAATTTGCATTGTGAATTTATGGAGGAAGACCGCGATTGAGAGAATGAGGAGGACTGTGATGTTTTCATTTTTAAATTTGTTGGATTATATTGAAAATATTTTTTGAAATTATTGATTAACAATTTAAATAATAATTTATTATTAATGAAGAATATTTTTCGTCACTAAATTTGCATCTATATAAAATGGGGTGGGGTGTAGATTTTAGACAAGAATGGGGTGGAGTGTAATTCTAACAAACCTTGAGAGGGGTGAGTGTACTTTACTCAATAAATTTTAATAAAATGTCACTATTTTACAATGTAACTTCATATTAAACATGTTCTACATAATCTTTCAAAAAAATGTTCTACATAATAATATAGTCTATTTTTATTTTATTTTGTTCAAATTACAGGGCAAAAAGCTCATACGAGAAAGAACATTTTAGCATGGAAATGCTTTAATGTCAAACATAATAAGAATTTTTTTTTTTTGAAAGCAAAATGGATATTATTAATAGAAAGACCTGAGCCAGAAATGACTCAAGGTAGAACAATACAAGTGTAAGATATGTCTAAAAACAAATTGGCCCAAAAAACAACCAGAGAAGTAAAAAAACCCACCACCAACCCACAAAATGACAATGAGCATCACCCAAGACAAGGCCTCATTAAAACCTTGTTAGGAAAAACCCAGTGGGATAAAAACCTACCAAGGAAAATGAGTACCACTGTTTTGGGTGAGTCATTCTGCAACTAAACAAAAAACAGTACATTTACTGCCCATAAAAATGAGACGTATCAAACACAGCCACAGTCCTTCTCTGGTCGAAATCCTCTAGCTGAGAGCAAAACAATAAACTGAAAAATACCAGCACCAACGTCATCATCAGCAGCAATTAAAAAACAGCAACAGCAACAGCTTCAGCGACTAAAACAGCAACAGCAACAGCTTCAGCAACAGAAAACCAAAAACAGCAAACAAGTTCAGCGACATTAACAGCAACAGCAAACGACTACAGCAACAGTAACAGCATCAGCAACAGAAACAGCAACAGCTTCAGCGACATTAACAGCAACAGCAAACAGCTACAGCAACAGTAACAACATCAGCAACCAGCTTCAACGACATCAACAGCTCAACAGCAACAGTCAGCAAGAACAGCAACGTCAGCAGCAACAACAACACCACTTCCAGCAACAGCACCAGCAGTAAAATCAGCAACCAAAACAGCAAGGAACAAAGTAGAACCAGCAAATTTAAAACCGGCAACAGGGACTCCAGGTAGTGGTGAGAAGACACCAAGTTTGTTAGCTCCTTTCCTGCAAACAAAAGCAACAACAATACCAAACCAAAAACTAATAGCCACCCTCCCATGAGACTAAACCTCAAAAAATAACCAAATCGGCTCCTCACAAAAGCAACCTTGTTAAGCCAACTCATCCGCCTCTGCATTCCCTTCTCTCAAAATATGATTTACCCCATTACACACCACCAGCGACATCAAATAATCAATCATATTCAACTCATTTGTGAGCTTCCATGGTCTATTTTTTTCCCCTTTGACCCAACCAACTGCTAAAGTGGAATCGCTCTCAACCTCCACAGAAACAAGCAAGTGTTGTTGGCAAAAAAGCAACGCATACAGAATGGCCAGAACCTCTGCCTCATCTGCTCTCTGGACGTCTACTTTTCTGGAGAATTTACCTATCACATTCCCCGCACTATTCCTCAAGATCCCACCAACACCACCACAACCAGATTGAAAGGATCCATCCACATTGAATTTTAAAATAATGCCTTGTGGGGGTTTCCAAGGAACAACCAAGCGGGCACTCACCTTTTCAACAACAGCAATTTTGGTGAATCCTCTTGCAAACTGATCGACCCCATAGGGACACTCCGTCCACCACGCCTTTACCCAAGAGAATAACATGAACAAATGAGACTCCCAAGCTTCTTCTGCAATATACATTTTGTCATTCAAAATAACATCATTGTGAGCCAACCACACCACCCAGCATATCGCATATGGGATCCAATCCCAAAGGATTTTTGAAGTGCTTGGACGTAATGAGCCTCATTCTGCCAAACACACCTGAAAAGAACCTGGCATCGTCCAACAGACACCTTCTCTATACATTACACTCCCAACCAACCCGTTTTCACTCCATATTGCACACATCTGCCAAAGGTTTGGATAATTTTCTCTGGTCTACCATATCTAAATTCAAAGAGACTAAATCCACATGCAGGTCATATTTTTTACAAATCACCTCCCTCCACAACGCCTCTTTCTCCCTTCCAAACCGCCAAACCCACTTTAATAACATTGCCTTATTTTTCCACTCAAGAAAACCTACCCCCAGACCCCCATACCTATTCCCCTTGCATAAATCCTCCCATGCCACCCACATTATTTTTTTATCACCCGACACACCTCCCCACAAGAAACGCCTCATAATCTGCTCTATGCGCAAAATAATACCCTTTGGGGCTCGATAAAGTGCCATATAATATAAAGGAACAGCATTCAAAACAGACTTTATGAGGACCAACCTCCCACTTAATGATAAAAAGCGTGAACTCGAAGTACCTAGCTTGGCCGAGAGTCTCTCTAAAGCCGGAGTCCAGAACGAAAGCCTCCTTGGATTGCCTCCAAGTGGGGAATCAAGATATATGAATGGTAAAGTTCCTACTGTAAAATTCCACCACGTTGCTGCCCCTTGTACCATAGCTTCAGGCGCATTCACCCCATAAACTGCAGATTTACTAAAGTTAACTTTTAATCCTGAGCAAAACAAGAAAGTTTCTACCACTAAGGCCATAACCTGATACTGATTCTGATCACAGTCAGTGAATAGCAAAGAGTCATCAGCAAATTGTAAGTGATTAAGACGGAGCCTCGAAGCCACTTCCACCCCACATGGTGAATTTCCTTGTAGCAACTGATTCAGCATGCATGACATCCCGCTCGCCACAATATTAAAAAGAAGGGGTGATAGTAGGTCACCCTGCCGTAAACCTTTTTCAATTGTAAAGAAATCAGAAGGCGATCCGTTTACCAAGACCGCCAAAGAAGTAGAAGAAATGCAGCTTTGCATCCAACCAATCCACCGTCCACCAAAACCCATCTCTTGCAATAGTTCCAACAAAAAACCCCATTCAACACTGTCATAAGCCTTTGAAAAATCTATTTTGAATAGCAAACCTCCCTGAGGCCTTGAAATCATGGAATGGACAATTTCATTGGCAATCAACGAGCAATCAGCAATCTGGCGACCTGCTGTGAAAGTAAACTGATTCCGAGTCAGCAGGCGAGGCAGCACTAAACTCAACCTAACTGATAGCACCTTTGACAACAACTTATACACACTTCCAATCAAGCTAATTGGCCTGTAGTCTGAAATCTCTTCTTGTTGTCCGCCTTTGGGAATGAGAGCAATAAAAGTAGAGTTCAAGCCCTTCGACATACGTCCTGTGTGATAGAAATCATTGAAAAAAGTAAGCAAATCATCCTTAATTAAATTCCAGAATTTTTTAAAAAAATCCATGCTAAAGCCATCAGGTCCTGGTGCTCTGTTGCCATCAAAATTCTTAACCACTTCCCATATTTCCTCAAGTGAAAAAGCTGCTTCCAAAAAGTGATTATTTGCATCTGACACCTTCTGCAAGTCCTCATTCTGAAACCACGGCCTGGACACATCTGCCACCCTAAAAAAATTCTGAAAATGATCCCGCATTGCTTCTTTAATATCCACCGGAGACGTTAGCAATCTGCCTCAATACCGTAACTGAGTAATATTTTTCTTAACAGTACGAACCTTGCAACTACGATGGAAAAACTTAGTGTTCCTATCTCCTTCCTTCAACCAACGCACCCTGGATTTCTGACGCCATACTCTTTCCTCCTCACGATAAGCTCTCCATAAATCCTCCAGAACATCCCTCCGCTCCTTTGTCAAAGCCTCTGACCCCCCCTGATTTTCCAGGGCCCCCATTACCTCTTGTAGTCTACTCTCTAAAGATACAATTTTGTCAACACCCCAAGCCCCTCTCCCCCTGCGCCACTCTCTGATCTTCCCCCTCAACCCCTTTAATTTCTGTTGCAAGACATACCCAGACCATCCTTGATACGCTGCAGACCTCCACCAAGTCTCTACCAAATCATTGAAACCATCCTCCTCCACCCAATGATTAAAATAATAGAATGGTTTAGGACCAGCATCAGGCATCCCAAACGACAGGCCCACTGCTCTGTGGTCTGAAACATTCCAGTCAAAAACAGTCTGAGAGATATTATTGAAAAATAGGAGCACATCATTAGACACTAGCCAACGATCTAAGCGACTCCATAACCCATCATTACGACTTGAAAACCAAGTATATTTTCCATTGAGCAATGGCAAGTCAGTTAAGTGACACTCCTGCACAAACTGCTGAAAAACAACATCACCGACATCTAGAACTCCCCCAGAGGATCTTTCAGACCCTAACAGAACCGCATTGAAATCACCACCAAGGACCGTCATACCAACATGATTCAGCATCTGAACTTTTAAAGCTTCAAAAAATAAACGACGCTCCAGTAGAGTGTGTGGACCATAAACATTTCCTACCAGCACAGATTGATCAATATTTGGTATTTGCAATGTCAAAAAAATAAAACTTACATCCTTCATTACCGACAGAACACGGATGCTGCTTTCCTTCCATAGACACATAAGACCACCTGCTGCCCCTTCAGAAAAGACCTCCACATGACTCATGCTCAGACCTACGCTGTCGCTGCTCAGTTAACTTAGTTTCTTGGAGAAAAAGAAGTTCAGGTTTCATCTGCAAAATAACTTTTTTTACTGCCTCCCTCTTCGTATTTTCTACTAGCCCACGCACATTCCAAGTGAGCCAGGGCCCCGACATGTCAGTTAAGATGAGGATGGTTCTCACGAATTTGAGCTTCCAACCCTCTTAGCATCAAAGCTTCCGACCCGCGTGGTTTTAGACCCAACTGCTTACCAATCAACCATGCTCTCTGCGCCCTTGTCGTCACACCGTCCTCCCTCGTCACTGGCTCCAAAAAATCCACCGGCAGTGCTTTGGGTTTGTTTTTGCTTCCTTTTGGACGCCCCCGCTTCGAGCTACTGTTAGGTGATTTCGTTTTTGGGATTACCTGATCACCGTTGCCTGCCGGAGATATTATTATTAAACATAATAAGAAAATTACATTTCATATATGATTTAAGTAAATTGTTTTTTTTTTTTTGAAAGATCAAATCTCATTAAAAAAGACTTCAGAATACAAGTCAGATAAAGGGCACACTATGGCTTACAAACAAGCCCAAAGCAAATTGCCAGATACAACGGATCCAAAATAGAAATAAATCCACCAATAACATAACACACGAGAAATAATAGTATATAGTGCAGTGCCTCAAGCTGTCATTAGAATAAATACTGTGTTATCCAAGCTCAAATGCTCCTTCTTCTAACAACACCCAAATTGGAATATCACTTTCGCAACCCTTGTTTGCTAGTAAATCGGCATCAGTGTTTCCTTCTCTATATGTGTGCCTAATTTTCAAGCAATTTACTTCTCTCATGAGAAGATCAATTTTATTTAACTCATTCCTCAGCTTCCAAGGTCTCTTATCTTTAGTTATTACCCAGCCTATTGCCATAGTGGAATCACTTTCAAGAATAACATTCCTAAACAGGAACTGTTGACAAAATATTAGCCCTTGCAATATTGCCTTAACTTCAGCTTCAAAAGCCCATCCAAAGCCAATTCCAAGTGCAAAGTAACCCAGAAATTTCCCATTTGAGTCCCTAATGACCCCTCCGACTCCACTATTTCCAGGATTACCTTTTGAGGCCCCGTCGACATTACATTTTAATATCCCTATATCCGGTGGCAGCCAGGAAACCTGTCTGGGCACAGCGTGAGAGCTAGGGAGTTTAATGCTTCCCAAATTCCTTGACATATGTAGAGTGTCATATGGGCAACTTGGCCAAGAGTTCTTGATCCACCACGCCAAACGAAGTTTGTACATCTCTTCTACCCCTTGCATCTGCACATTGCTGCCCCTGAAGGTGATGTTGTTCCTCTCAAGCCATAAAGACCACATAATGGAGTATGGGATGATCTTCCAAATTGTATTATCGGTAACAAGACTCAAATTGTTCCACTCTTCATGAATTGCCACCAAAGAATTTGGGCATGACCAAGAAATTCCCTCTCCGCCAATTACCTTGTACCATAGAACACTAACCTGTGGGCATACCACGAAAAGATGATCTGCAGACTCATAACCCACACTGCAGAAGCAACAGAGCCTTTGCTCATCTGTGATTATCCCTCGCCTCCACAAATTCATTTTGGTGGCCAGCTTGTTGTGGCAAGCTTGCCAGAATAGCAAGCTGACTTTTGGTGGAATTAGTTTCTCAATCTGATCAGGAACCACGAAACCAGCTTCTTCCTGAATATTTTCATCAACCCACTGGCATAAACCTCTCACTGTAAAGAATCCATTTCCGCTTCCACACCAAATCAAGTGATCTCTGGAATTCACTGCCGGAATCACAGAATTAATCAATGTTGTAAATTCAGCATTGATGCCCAATTCCCATCCAAGAAAATTCCTTTTGAAAGGGATGTCCCAATGCCATTTGTCTCTTACAAATAAACCAACATCCGCTATATATGCAGATTTGTTAGTGCATATAGCAAAGACTCGGGGAAATTGTAGAGACAAAGGTTTGTTTCCTAACCAAGGGTCAATCCAAAATCTGATGCATTGCCCATCACCAATTCCACACAGCAGTTGTTCTCTAAAGCCCAAAGCAATCAGTGAATCCTCCTTCAGAACAGCTCATATATCTTTAATGATTGCAGAAAGATCTCCTCCCTCTGCCATAACTGAGTGCATTAAGAGCCTTCTGCTATCCCACTGGTATTTCCCAACAATTACCCTCCGCCATAGACTATTAACTTCTGTGCCATATCTCCAAGCCCATTTCAGCAGAAGGGCCTTATTTTTCCATGCTAAATGACCCAAACCGAGTCCTCCTTTAGTCGAGGCTTTGCAAATCATATCCCCGGGAAACCAAGCCGTTTTCTTCCCTGTATCATCACCGCCCCATAAAAAGGATCTGTAGATTTTCTCCACTTCCAAAATAATTCCCTTTGGTGCTTTAAAGAGACTCATCCAATAAACTGAGATTGAATTTAGTGCTGCCTTCATTATAGTCAATCTCCCACTCAGCGATATGTATTTCGAATTGTAGGATCGTCCCTTTTTCCTCATTTTATGGATCATAGGCTCCCAGAAAGAAATTCTCCTTGGGTTGCCTCCTAATGGAGATCCAAGATAAGAAATAGGCAAAGACCCCACATGCCACCCATATATCCGAGCCACTCGTGATACCTCTGTAGGATCGACATTACACCCAATGATCTCTAATTTCGCCATATTTAGCCGCAGGCCAGATGCGAAAAGAAACGCAAATAAGGCATGACACAGAAGCTCAATTTGGTGATCATCTTGTTCGTAGAAAAGCAATGTATCATCTGCAAATTGCAGATGATTCAAAGGCTCGGCATTACCCATTCTTACTCCACTAAAAAGGTTAAGGCCAGAGTTACCCACCAATTGATTAAGTAAGCATGATAGGCCATTAGCACAGATATTAAAGAGCAGAGGGGATAGGGGATCCCCCTGTCTCAACCCCTTTTCAATATCAAAGAACATGGAAGGGGAACCATTTACCAAGATAGCCAAAGAAGCAGTTGTTACACATGATTTGATCCACATAATCCACTTGTCACCAAAGTTCATCTCATCTAGTAATTGCATAAGGAAATTCCACTCTATAGAATCATAAGCTTTGGCAAAATCCAACTTGATGAGATAACCCCCTCTCAATTCTTATTCAAATAATCCACCACCTCCGAAGCAATTAAAATGCAATATGTTATTTGCCGTCCAGGAGTGAAAGCAAATTGATTTTCTGAAATGATCTTTGGCATAATCCTTTGTAACCGGGCAGCTAGAACCTTGGATATCAGTTTATAAACGCTCCCTATTAAGCTTATGGGTCTGAAGTCGGTTACTTCCATAGGGCAAGGTTTTTTTGGTATCAAAGAGATGAAGGCAGCGTTGAGGCCTCGCACTAGTTTACCATTTTCATGAAATTCCTTAAAGAATTGTAAGATATCACCCTTGATCGTTGGTCAAAAATGTTTGAAGAAATTGAAATTGAAGCCGTCGGGGCCTTGCGCCTTATTGCCATCACAGTTTTTTAAGACATCCCATATCTCCGCCTCTGAAAATGTATCGTCCAAAAACCTTTTGTCCGCCATAGACAGTTTAACCAGATTTGTGCATTTAAGCTTTGGTCTGAGCAACTCTTCACGAGTGAAGAAGGATTGGAATTGAGCCCTTATTGATTCTTTGATTGTTGCTGGGTCATTTAATTCTGTATCCCCCACTCTAAGCCTACATATCTGATTCTTTGCTCTCCTTCTCTTACTAACGAAATGGAAGAATGACGTATTTTTATCGCCCTTCTTCAGCCATCTTAATCTTGATTTCTGCCTCCATTTGGACTCCTCAATCCTGTAACCTTCCCACAACCCACTCAATATTTGGCTCCTCTTTCCCCGTAACTCATCCGACATGCCCTCAGACTCCAAGCTTTCCATTACTGACTGAAGTTCACTCTCTAGCAGTTTGATCTTCTCCTCAGTGTCTGATCTTGTGTAACCCCGCCAACCTTTAATTTTGCCTTTCAAATCTTTGAATTTTCTTTGCAACACATATCCTGACCAGCCCTGTACAGCGCAAGAACTCCACCAGTCCTTAACCAATCTGTCGAATTCTTTATCCACCAGCCAGCTGTTGTAGAATAAAAAGGGTTTGGGTCCTGAATTGTAATGTCCCATGGCTAAGATGAGTGCTCTGTGGTCTGAAAGTCCCCAGTTCTCCACACGCTGTGTTACTTCTTCTAGAGACCCCAAGCTTCCTCGTTCAATAACCATCTGTCAATTCTGCTCCAAACCCCACCATTCCTCAGACTGAACCAGGTGAAGTCTGAATTTTGCAATGGCAGATCTATCAAATTCCATTCATTAACAAAATTGGAAAAGGATGCTTCAGTTCCACCCATCCTTCCACTCCTTTCTTCAGCATTTAAGGTTGCATTGTAGTCTCCTCCAAGTACCCATCCACAGTTCCAATTCTGTAGCACAGACCCTAATTCAGTGAACATTGTGTTTCGATCCACCTCATTGTTTGCCCCATAGATATTCCCAATTACGAGATTAGCGTTCAAATTGTTGTCCTTCATCACTGTAAGCAAATACTTGTCACCCTTGTGGACTTGAATTAGGGAAAAAGCAGAAGCCTTCCACATTGTTAACAAGCCTCCCGCAGAGCCTCTGGCATGAACCACAACACACTCATAGTTTAGGGACTTGGCGAAATTAAGCGCGAATTTCTCTTTCTGTACCTCAAGTTTTGTTTCTTGGATCAAGACTAATTCCGATTGTGCCTTTCTCACAAGCTCCTTGACTCCCCTCCGTTTTTCCGCACTACCCAACCCTCTAACATTCCACGACAGCCAGCTTCTCTCCATTTTCTGACTCAGCAAGTGAAAGAAAACCTCCTAGATCGCTTTCCAGAGATGAAATTCCTTTGTCATCAGGGCCATCATATTCAAGACCCTGAACTTTACCAAGTAGCCATACCTTGGAACTCCTTGTCAGATATTTTCCAGAGGGTCCCCTCGCAATTTGGCTTTGCTCTACCGCGACACAACGATTCTCCCCAGTACCTTGAGCCTTGGATTTTTTTGCCTCGCCTCTTTGGAGTTAACGACGCATCTACACCCTTCCTCGCGCCCTGACTCTCAGTTTCTCTTATTTTCCTGGGTCTGCCTCTTTTCTTCCTAGGAGATAAGGTATTTACCTCCTCAACGCAGTCCTCAGTGAGAAGAGATAGATAATGGGATTCAAGATCAGATTGGTTAATGTTGTAATCTAACCCAATCGGTAGAGGCCCAATGAAATTTTTTTTTGTAACCAATTTTTGGGCCCACACCCAAGTGAAGCTCCTTTGGTTCATAAAGTTCCCATCTCATATTATTATTGTTTGTAAGAATAGAAAGTTGACTATACTCCCAACCCACCAACTTATATTTGCCTGCTCCCTTGATACTAAGTTCGTATTTCTAATGACTTTATGAGTAAATATACATAAAAATTATGTGAGATTTCACGAGGTCTGTGGTATTTCATTTGTGTTGTGGAGCTGTTTTATTAAATAGTTATCTTTGTTAGTTTCTTAATTCCATCAGGTAAGAATCTCAACAAACAGTGTTTTTAGCATGTCAAATTTGTATAAACCAACGTATTGATTCATGCCTCAAACACAAGAGCAAATTTCACCGTAAAAACACTATAAATATTTATTCTGGAGATGCCCACAATTTTCTACTACTTATCCTTCTGAAACCTAAAAGCGCCTGTTGTTTGTATTTGCGTATAATTTTCAATTGATATGTTTTAATTTTAAACTACTATAATGCTACCTACGTGATATTTTATTCTATATGAAAAGTACCATTATACTTTTTTATACAATCATTATATTCTAAACTAATTGATTGATATTATTTTAATAGAAAAAATTTAATATAATTAATTTTAGTATTGTTTTCAAAATTTTAAGAGTGTATATTTATATATGTATATAACTATAATAATTGGATAGTAAGAAAAGTACGAGGAATAAAAAATATTAATACATATGTACTATAAAATTATGACCTAAATTTATCAGTGCTAACAAATTAGAGTTACGAGAATAATAATTCAGTATTTCTATAACTTAAGTGTATTTTTAATAATTCAAACAATAACTATATATTTATGTATTGTTACATATCTAAAACACAAAAGCATTACCCTTTATGCAACACGAGTATACATCTTCACAAACAAAATTCAGTTATACCTCACATATGCAAAACTTAAAGCTTTTGGCTTATTAACTTCTGTGTTTTTCAAAATCTTTATATTAGTTAATGAAGTGTATGCTTACAAAACACTAAAATTGAGTGTCTGAATTTGTGCTCTTTAAATATCTACATCTTTATTATGATTGTTCTTACATTCTTAGCATCTTAAATATTTTATAATTTAAAATATTAATCGATGTATCAAATACAATAAACAAATTCCCCGTGCAACACGCCAGTAAAAAACACTAGTAAATAGTCAATTCATTAAAATTTATTTAATTATTTTAAATTTCTTTATTAAAAAAAATAAAATAGCATTAATTTCATAAATCATTTAATGTCTTTTATGATTTTAAATAAGGAAATTAATATAATTAAATGGTTTATATAAGGAAATTGAAGGAAATAATTAATTAATTTCGAAAATATTTTTCTTAAATAAATTGTCAATGCATTAAAATTTATTTAATTATTTTAAATTTCCTTATTTAAAAAAAGAAAAATGCTAAAAGGCTAGAAGCCTCACTCGTCGATTACGCACGAGTCACGTGCTTGCTTATTCTAGTGAGTTCAAATTCACTTTCTTCACGATGTGGGACTTAAAGATTCAACATGTGGAGATCTACCCAACTCCATGACATCCACTTTCTTCCATGATTTCTTTATTTTTATTTTCTTCTTCAGCTTATGAACATCATCGTTTATCAATTTTGTTCTCCACGGTTTCATCTCAATTGGAATTTGCAAGTCTTATCTTCTTAAAACCTCCATCCTATAGTGTACTGGCTTACAAAATTGTTAGTGATGGCATCAATAACATGTTATGAGAAACCACAAATTCCAGATAGTGTAGTGGTAAAAGGAAGGAAAAATGCAGAAAAGAAAAAGGGAGAGGAGAAAGAGATATGGATCTCGGTGGAGTTTGATCTCACGAAATTGGAGTTCTGCGACGGCGGCGCAAGGACGGTGACAATTATGAGACACGAAATAGCAAGCCAGGGCTGAAACGGCGGTGCCGAGTTGGGACGATGGAGGTGTTCACAGTGCGGCTCGTCTGACGGCGGCTGGAGGGTGAACAATGCTTCGTGGTTGTGCGATGGGTCATGGGTCATGGGAGACCCCAGTGTGTAACCTCCACCACGTTAAGCAACAATGTATTGGTTATAGATGGTTTATGGATTTAAAAAATAATAAAATTAATGCGATAGCTCAAGATCGTGCCTCCTCGTGCGCTAGTATGTCGTACCAAATAGCGGTACTCTTAAAAAAAACGAAAATAGCATTTATTTCATAAAGCATTTAATGTCTTTTATGATTTTAAATAAGGAAATTAATATAATTAAGTGGTTTATCTAGGGAAATTGAAGAAAATAAATAATTAATTTTGAAAATATTTTCCTTAAATAAATAGTTAATGCGTTAAAATTTATTTAATTATTTTAAATTTCCTTATTAAAAAAAACGAAAATAGCATTTATTCCATAAAGCATTTAATGTCTTTTATGATTTTAAATAAGGAAATTAATATAATTAAGTGGTTTTTATAAGGAAATTAAAGGAAATAAATAATTAATTTCGAAAAATATTTTACTTAAATAAATAGTTAATGCATTAAAATTTATTTAATTATTTTAAATTTCCTTATTAAAAAAAAACAAAAATAGCATTTATTCCATAAAGCATTTAATGTCTTTTATGATTTTAAATAAGGAAATTAATATAATTAAGTGGTTTTTATAAGGAAATTAAAGGAAATAAATAATTAATTTCGAAAATATTTTTCCTCATATAAAACTTGGCTACCGAATTTAAAAAGTAATTAATTTTTTTATTACCTTTTTTATCATTTTAAAATTTGAAATTATTTTAAAACCAAGGAAAAGGGGATTCACATAATTAATTATTAAATTTTTTTTTTCATCCTAAAAATATAACTTATTTTAAAAGGGATTTTTAAAAAAAAAATCGTATAAAGCAATAATTTGACATGAATGATATTGATATTAGACTAACTTAAATTGGCTGTTAAAAACGGTTTTTATTTTTAAAAAGGTAAGGTAAAAAAGTGTTTTTGGTATTTGACTAAAGTTCTTTTTTATATATAATCTTGTTTGGATCCTGACCGCAAAAGGATGACAAAGAAAAGAAGCACCGTTGAGCATATATAAATATCTTATTATTATAAATGGCCGGTGAATGCACAATTGTCAAATATATCAAGCTTGATTCAGCCCACAAGACAAAGTGATGAAGGCAAGGAAAAAATTGTACGTGTAAAACAAAGGAAAAACAAAGTAAATCATGAGAACAATTCCAAAATGAAAAAGATAATAATTAATCTTGGGTTTTATTTGATAAATAAAGTAAATCATGATAACAATCCTCTCATGTAGATTGAGAAAAACAAAACAACGAAAAGATACCCAAGACAAAACAACAACTGATTAAATTTTGGAATGAATAACAACTGACTAAATATTTTCATACACCACCTTAACTTCAATAATTCTATTTGCTATTCTTTCAAACCTAAAACAAACTATGTCACCGCCTCTAATTTCCATTAATTTGTAGAATTTTCTGCAACCAGATGTAACACCCCATTTTCTGTTATTAGGTTATTTATTATTTTATTTTAATTAGTATTATGGTATATGGTAATTAAGTGATTTTGTTAGATAATTAAGTGATTATGTGATATAGATAAATAAGGTTTTAGGGTTTAGTGTGAGTAATTGAGAGTGGGGCCCATTGTATGACTATTTAAGGGTGAGGAGTGAAATAGAAAGAAAGAAAAGAAAAAAAATAAGGATTAGAAGAGAAGCAGAACAAGAAACACGTGAAAGCAGAGAAGGAGAGGAGAAAAGAGGAGAAAACTTAGAACTGATCTACAAGAGGTAAGGGTTTGAATTCATGTTTTATGAATTGGTATGATAGTGGATAATGATAGAAAGCAAGATTTAGGAACCCTAGGTTGCAAAAATTCCCAAATTGAAATAGTTAGGGTTTGGTTTTTAGATGATTTTGGGGGTAGATGATAGGCTTGCATGATGCGCAGAAATTTACGTTCTCTTGTACCCTTTTTCGTGCTATGTTAATGGCCGAATTTGAAGAAGTAGTCTTCATAAAAGTTGTAGGTTTTTCTGTTACGAAACTTTTGCCACTGGTTTCACGTCATTCCGACGTTTGTAGCTCGAGTTATGTGTATTTTAGTGAGTATAGGTTAAGCTGTCCAGTTTCTTACGAACTGCGGTTAGTGTACGATTTTTCCTGATTTTTGTACTTTGAATTGTGACTTGAAAATTTATAGAGGTTTACAAAACGTGTATACGGAACCATGATAAAAATATTAGATTTTTCTGAGTATATTTGATAATTTACATCTGTTTAATAGTTCATTAGATGTGTGGTGCGCGCACATGGCGAGTTGCGCAGGAAGATGTCGCAAGATGTCGCGACATGGCGAGTTGCGTAGGGAGATGTCGTGAGATGTCGCGACATGGAGAGTTGCGTAGGGAGATGTCGTGAGATGTCGCGACATGGCGAGTTGTGCAGTGAGATGTCGCGAGATGGCGAGCATGAGCATGTCGCGAGTTTTTGGGAAAATTTAGAGAGAAATCCAGTCTTTAGGAAATAGTTGCAGAACCTGTTATATATGAATTATATTTAATTTACATCTATTTTTAATAATCATTATATGATGTTGTTTCTGAATTGATGTTATGTTTGAGATGCTAAGTTGTTGTGATTGCAAGTTGTATAATTGATAACATGATATATGTGTTTTGTGCAACTGGTGATGAATATGCTAAAATAATTAGGACTTGGAGATGGTCTGAATATGCATATGTTAGTTGAGTTTTGCACAATACACTGCATAGTTGTCAAGAGGCAATGTTTGCTAGTTCTCGTGGAGGCTAGTGACTTGTCCCAAAACTGGAGTGGTTTTGAAGCCTAGAGCGAGGGCTTTATTGGTGGTTATCTGTCTGGAGTGGACGCGGTGATACCGCTAAGGATAACAACTTTGGTACCAAAGGCATTTGCACGGGTCTCACTTGAGTCATATGTGTTATGGTGATATTTTTGGAGAGATTTGATGTGGTGGTAATTAGAGACTATTATATATGTTCTAATTGAGCTATAATTTATGGAGTATTTGCCATAGCTGTGAACTTGATTAATTATGTTAAAATTACATAATTTATTATTTGTTAGTGAATGTGAGTAATTTATGTGGGGCATAGATAAGCTTTTACATTATTTATTATTATGCTTATCCATATGATATGAGTTCTCACCCTTCTGTTGGAATGATGTTCTATGCGACATCGCTCAGGTACCGTAGATAGTGGAGCTTCTCGCGAGGGTTAGTTGGAGGAGCTAGTCTTTCATTTACGGTTTAGTTAGGGGAGTCATGCTCTGTTATGTAACACCGGGAAACGTTTAGTTTTGTACCTTGATGTTAAGAGTTACCTATGAACTCTCTTTATGTTAAATTTTGGAGTTGAAATAAATCCGCTGTGCTATGCATATGATGTTGCGACATTAAAGTTGGAAAATTTATATATTTATTATGAGCATGACAGGTGTTTTGATTTATGTTTCTGGAGAATAAGTGTGACACCCTCTGTGTTATGCATTTTACTCTGATTTATGATATATTATTATGCGGGGTTTAGAGGGTGTTACATTAGTGGTATCAGAGCATGGTCGGTTAGTAGACTAGGTTTATCAGCATGTTTATTAACATGTTTAATTCCTTTTGTATTCGATATGTGTCTATGACACAATCGATATTGTTTTGGTCAGTAGGATAGAAGAAGTCCTACCCCGAGTTGTTCATTTAAGGTAATTTTCGAGGGCGAAAATTCTTAAGTGGGGGAGAGCTGTAACACCCCACTTTTCGTTATTAGGTTATTTATTATTTTATCTTAATTATTATTATGCTATATGGTAATTTGATGAATTATGTGATTATAATTTAAATCTCATGTGATATAGAATAAGATTTAGATAAATAAGTTTGTTAGGTTTTTGTGTGAGTAATTGAGAGTGGGGCCCATTAGTATGACTATTTAAGGGATATGAGTGAATTAGAAAGAGAGAAATCAGAATTTGAGAATTGGAGAAGTTAGCAGAGGAGAAGAAAAGAAGCGTGAAAGAGAGAAGGGGAGAAAAGAGAAGAAAAAACCTAGAATTTGATCTTCAAGAGGTAAGGGTTTGAATTTATCTTGTATAATTGTAGAATAACAGAGGTTGAGTTTAACATGAAGGAACCCTCATCTTTTTTGAAAATTCAGAACTGAGAGACTGTGTTGAGTGTTAACATGTGGTGAGAAAAATTGATTTTGAGCGAAATTGAGGTTCCGGGGAAAATTGGGTTCTATTATGTTTTGCCCGCAGATACCCTAACAGTCTGTGTTGTAGAGAGTATAACTCTCTCTACAGAATTCCAAATTGAGTGAAACCAATTTTGTATGAAAGCTAACTCATAGGGCTATGTTGGGTAATATTTTCATAATTTTTCGATTGCTGGTTCAATACCAGAATTATTTGCAAGTTTATTCTGTTTCTGCCCGCAGACACCCTAGCAGCCTGTGTTATAGAGAGCATAACTCTCTCTACAGAATTCCGAATTGAGTGAAACCAATTTTGTATGAAAACTAACTCATAGGGCTATATTGGGTAATATTATCATAATTTTTAGATTGCTGGTTCAATACCAGAATTATCTGCAAGTTCACTCTGTTTCTGCTCGCAGAACAGCCTGTGCTGTAGAGACCATAACTCTCTCTACAGAATTCCAAATTGGGTGAAACCAATTTTATAAGGCTATGTTTGGTAAAATTTTCATAATTTTTGGACTGCTCATTTAGTACCAGGATTATATGCAAGTTTGCTATGTTTCTGCTTATTTCTGAGATTGATTCTGAAACTGATTCTAGTAATTGATATGAGACATTTGATGATTTTGTGTTGCTATTTTGTCAGTGGAATAGTGAATGATTTGATAATTGTATTGAAGTGTTATTTTGTGCAATTTTGGTGTGATTTCCGTTATGGAATTTGGTGAGAAAATATGTTATATATTTGGGGCTGGAGTGGTCTCAAATTGCATGTTTTAATTTATGAGTTTTTGCACGAAATACACTTCATTTAGTCAAGAGGCAACGTGTCGGTTTTCATCGGAAAACTGAGGTTTGTCCCAGAACTGGCGTGGTTCTGGAAGTCTGGAGTGGACTTCATTGGTGGTTAACTGTCTGGAGTGGACGCGGTGATACCGCTAAGGTTAACAATTGGTACCACATGCATACATTAGAGTCTCACACACTAAGTTTCACGTTTTCAGTGGTTTTATGTGTTTGGTGATTTGTTGGTGAATTGTTTTGCTGTTGTGGTAAAGTCGAATTATTATTCTTCTTTAAGCTTATAATTTTTCGAAACATTAATAAGAATTGTGAAACTGTCTTGAGAGAAAATATTATAATCACTCAGATTTTAAAGTAAAGGTGAAGAGTTTATAAAGCAGGATCTGAATTGTTTACTTGCTCTTTGTTATGTTATATTTTATACAATGTAAGTTCTTACCCTTCTGTTGGAATGATGTTCTATGCGACATCGCTCAGGTACAGGAGGTAGAGATGTGGCTCATGAGGAGTAGCTTCGGAGAGTCTTAGCTTACGTTATTATTATTATTATTATAAAATAAGTGTCTTGCTTTGTAATGTAACACTGGTTAGATATGTTACGTTACTTTTACATTTATGTTGAGAGGATTTTATAATCTCTTCTTATGGAAGTTGTTGAATAATTTTCTAAATGATGGCGATGTCGTACTGTTGACGGCCGAAGTGCTTATGAAATTCAGTTCTGAGTATGATGAATTTTATTGGAATATCATGGAAGATAAACCTATTTAAATAAGTGATTTTATGCATCTTAGGATTATCTGACTGGTTTAGAAATTTCATTGGCAGGAATAATTCATTCTTTGAAAAGCATATGAACTTATAAATTTTCAAACACAATCAGTGTTAATTTTAATGAGTTTTCGTGAAGAAGTGTAATACTCCCTTGATATGTTTTTAAACTCTGATAAACGTTTTTAAATAAAACAATGGGAAAAAGGGGGTGTTACACCAGATCCTATACGCGCATCAGTAGGTTTTGACGAAAGCACGTTGCAGGGGATGTCATCTATCACACCAGTATGAAGTTGTACCGGAGATGTTCCAAAACTTAAAAAGAGTGGAACGATCTGAGAAGGTAATAGCTGAAAAAAATGGGAAAACAATTATGAAATTGTAAAAACCATAATAAAACACATTGAAGTTAAAAAAAATAAAGGAATACGAAAATTAAACTAACCAATTCGTATTGTGCACATTGACATGCTGTGAGGATCAGTATCGAACTGTGGATGTTTCCGTTCGTAAAAAACAACCACTTGAGATCCATATCTATTTTTCCAAAAATTTGGACGATCCCTAGTATCAGTGATCGGGACCAAAACCCGCAAGAAGTCAAGGCTATGTTCATGGGTAACCATAGAGAGGCCTCGATACTTGATCTGAGTAAAATCTTCTTTCCAAATTGAAACATAAAAAACGTTAACATTTTCAATTTTTTTGAAAAGAAACCAGCAATTTAGGGTATCAAAGTTGTATAGCCATCGTAGACCTATCCAACCGTTAGTCAAGCGGCATTCACCATTCCGATGGTGAAATTCAATTGTGCTATGAACACTCACGGGATCAATAATAATAATATATCCTTCAAGTATCGAGGCTAAAAACAATATTAGGGTTAATAAAACATGAATATTGAAGGATTGAGATTAGATTACAATAACACACACCAAAGACATCAAAAATTGTTTTGATTTGAGAAAAAGTAGATACCTTTGTAAAGTCATGAAGAACAACGAACGGAGATTTTGAAGCCAAGTAGGAAGGCTAAAAACAAAAAACGCACGAGATGGTGAAGGAGCAGTGTAGGTTTAGGAGAAATCCAAATAATGAAGAGATGAATGAAGAATAAGAGTCTTATATAAGCTTTTAAATAGAGAGGGGTGTAGGTTAAAGAGAAGGGTGTACATTAAGAGGAAATGAGGAATGATTGCCATGTAGGATTTTTAATGGAATTAGCCAATCATGAGATGCCACGTAGGCGATGATTGGACCTAGAAAAACCCCTGAATGTATATATTATGGATAAATAAAATTGTAATACACTTTAAGTACTTTATTTCTTTTAGTACTTTAATAATTTCTTAGGTGGACTGTTTTCTCTATCAATTATAAGTAAAAATCTCTGTGCACCTCATGGGTAAAACATAACATAAAATTGGCACTGGAGTTAAGGCATTTTATAAATCGTTGTGGTTAGGTTTTTGTGATTTCTTAACTTTGTTCATTTCTTAATTACGTATGAAAATTTCAGCACATATTGTGTTTAGTATGTCAATTTCTTTCTAAATTAATATATTAATAAATCAAACCAAATACAATAGCAACTTTGCAACACTTGAAAGCAACAATGTTCTGTGTAAACTTTATGATTTCAAAGCTACCTGGTGTCGGTGACAGTATTTCAGCTACGATACCCCGTGTAGATCGGATGAAGATTCCGAGGTTGACGACGTTCAGTGCTCGGGAATACAAAACCACAGACTGATATTGAAAGTTGGAGTTCTGATCATGCTTCTTCGAAACGTAGATCAAGCGGCTGGTCTGTGTAATGGGACCCGGTTGAGAGTCACTCACCTTACTCAGTATATAATTGTTGCAACTGTTTTATCAGGATTCAGGTTGGGTAAAACCAAGTACAGTTCAAGGATAAGCCTAACACCTTCTGACTCTGGACTTTCCTTCAAATTCTCTCGAAGGAAATTCCCGATGACTTTATGGTTCACAATGACTATAAACAAGAGTCAAGGATAGTCCCTTTCTCATGTCGGTTTGTACCTTCCGAGGCATGTGTTTACTCATGGACAAATGTATGTCACTCTCTCAAGGGTGAAATCTAGAAAATGACTGAAGGTGCTCATTGTGAATGAAAAAGAGGTAGTTTAAAAAACCACGCGCAATGTTGTCTACCAAGAAGTTTTTGAGAACATATGAGTGGAAACTAACGCGCATAATCACGTTCATTGTAGATTAACTCAACTACTATTTATTAGCCACCATTTAACCATCCCCTTATATATTTTTGCAGTATTTGAGATTTCGTAAACAAGGGTTTCAATTTAAGACTTTTTGACCACCTTGCTTAGCATTTCAGACTCTTATATTTCATCTATTGTTTAATATATTTAAAAAAACAACGTATTCAATGACGTATCAAATACGACAAACATATTCCCGGGTAAAAAAACACTAGTGTATATATATATATATATATATATATATATATATATATATATATATATATATATATATATGAAAAATGCTAACTTACTCCCACTTATTTTTTAGAAGGAGTAAGTTAACAATCAACACCTTTTCATTTAGACAAAATTGTCCCTCACTTTTATTCTTTTAAAAAAAGTTAACTGGTGGATTTGTTGTAATTTTGCTTGCAAAAACTTTTATTTAATTGAAAAATCAGAATTTTCTCTCTCCTCATTTACAACATTCTTACCCTTTCTCTCCTCTTTTCCTATGCTTTCTCACTCCTTTGACACCGTTCATGTGTACTTAGCAACTCTTTCTGACATAATTTTTTTTCCCCCAAAACCAAATCGACGAGGGTTCATTCAATCCAGCCTGAACTCGTTGAACTAGACCTTTCTCGATACATGAAAATGGCTTCTTGAGTTCAAACGATTTTTTTTCCTGAAATGGGTTTCTCCTTCTTCTCTCTCCCTCACCCTCTCTCATCCCTCTCTCCTTCCTTCTCTCTCTAAACCTCGCCATTGATTACCACCACCCTGTTCCTCAGAGAACAACGAGAGTCACCTTCTCAAGAAATCAAAATCAAAACCTTCGTTTCTGAATAAATTTGTGTTTTCTTGACTTTTACATTCACAGTCATTTCGGATCCGCTCTGGTTTATTGAAACAGTTCAGTGCATGTGTGTATTTTTCCTGAATGAGTTTATTGAAATAAACAAGGTTTTATTTGTAATCACTTAACAAGAGCAATTTTAGCAAATCTGCAGAGGTGGTACCGTGGTGGAGAACTTTGAGACATTGCGTGAATGGCAGAGGCTGTTTAAAGAAAGAGGGAGAAAGGGGAACAATATTATAAATGAGGAGAGAGAATATCTTCAGTTTTTAAATTAAGCAAAATTACAAGAAACCCACCGGTTAATTTTTTTTGAAGAATAAAAGTGAGGGACAATTTTGTCTAAATAAAAAGGTGTTCATTGCTAACTTACTCCTTCTAAAAAACAAGTGGGAGTAAGTTAGCATTCCCCTATAGATTTAGATAGATTTGGAATCTAAGTAAATGATGTTAATTATTAAATATGAATTAATTAATATTTTTGGTAAAAGAATAATCGGTAAATAAAATTTGGGTTATATTATAACTCTATTACTATTTTTTGAATAAAAATTATTTAAAATTAGAGTAAAAGTTAAAAAAAAAAAAACTAAAATTTAAAGTTTTGTATGGTCTCGCAATTGATTGACAGCCCTAGATCGCGAAATTTAGGTTTAAAAGCAAAGCAAAGCCTTATTGTTTTTTCAACCCAGGAAAACCTAACCCGATGGCTGGAGGAGGGAAGAAAATGAGAAATCTCAGAAAACCAAAAATAACTAGTCTAAAACTGAAGAAGCGTCTCTCGTTCTCTCGCTCGCTGAATCAAAAGATGCAAGGTCTCTCTCTCACTGCATCAGATTCTGCTGTATGTAATGTGTTTAATTGTGTCACATTTTTAACTTATTTATTTTTCTCTGAAATTAAATTAATTTTCTTGTGTTTGTTGCATCCAATTAGGCGCAGGAGATTAGCAGGTATGGTATTACCTGAGTTTTATTTGAATTAACTAAATGCTGCACTTGACGATTTGATAATCTGATTCCTACTCATTGCCAGCCGCGCTGACGTGGATGACCTAGCTTATTCATTCTACAGTCTTGTCTCCAAAAAGTAGTTCAGATAGATTCCCAATATCAAAATCGTTTTCATAATTTCTTGGCCAAATTTACTCGGAAAGGCTTGCAGAACTTGTTTTTGGAGAGGAGGAGGAGGAGGAGAAGGATGACTTTGAACCACTCCTGCAACCTCTGGACATGCCAGCTCATAATGGAAAAGAGGTGATTAATGCAGGAAGTTCCAAAGACTAAGTGGACTGAATACTAGTTCATATAGGCCTACTTCCTATTTTCTTTTTGGTCTCCAAAAATATGGTGTTTAAACTTTAGAGTAGTGATGTTTTAACAGATTACTGAACCTAGGTGTGTTTGCGGTCCAGTTTTGACGGAAAAATTCATTAGTAAACTATTAAGAGAAATGTAAAAGCATGACACTGCTTCCTGACGATCTATTAAACAACATATATGAACTATACTATATACCTTCTTCTCAACCTCCTTCTAAACCTTGAAATCTCTTTTGAGGTGTTTGTAGTGGAAGTTCATAAATGCATCCCTAGTTTTGTGTCCAAATGCATGCTCATTTGAATAGTTGGCTTCCATGTAGCATGTGTGATTGTTGTTTGGTATCAGAGGCACTCTAGTAGTCTAACATAATACAACTTAACTCCTTTTTATTTATTGTTCTGGCTTTGGTTGTGGCTGTTCTTGTTGTTGTGCTTATTCATTATTCCTGTTTTGATGAGGGATGATCCTATGGAGAGATGTTAGAGGTCCTAATGACATAATAACTTACCTTTACTTTTGTTAAATGGCATTTAGTAAGTCTATTCTTTATAGCATTTTCAAAAAAAAAAAAAGTCTATTCTTTATATGAAAGAGATAATAGAAGAGAAATGAAAACCGTGTTTAAGTTTGTTGGGATTTCTGGGTGTAGTGATGGTTGAGTTGGTATGGTGTTCACCTGAGTCTTGTTTGAGGCACTTTTGCAACCCTTCTGTATCAGAATCTAACAAAACTGAAGCCACATGTTTTAAGTGGGCATCATCTAATGGAGAAAATAACTTTCAATTTGACACTCAATCTTCTTAAGCTTCATATATGCGTGAAGATGAAAATAACCGTTGTATTAAACTAGATGTTGATTGCTTGTTTCTGTTGAATACAAAGCTAACACAACAGAAACAAATAAGCACGTTGAACCATATGTATTCTCGTATGCTAACTTGAACTCTTTCTTGCACATACCAAGTCCAATTATATCTTTAAGGCTTAATTGCACATTTGTTCCCTCATCTTTCACCGTTGTGCGAAGTCTCTCCCCCATGTTTAAAATGAGCAAATTCCCTCCCTCATGTTTCAAATTGTGCTGCCGTCAGCTTTCCATCCAATTTCTAACGGTGGTTACTATGAAGAAGATGAAGATCATGAGGGAAGAGATGAAGATGATAGATTTTTGAGTTTTTTATTAATTTTTTTTCCAGAAATCGTGTAGGTGGTGCAGATAGCAAAAAGGGGTGAAAATAGCAACCTCCGTTAGCTTTCAAACGGCTAACTAACGGAAGAGGCATATTCTCATAAATTAATACATGAGGGAGGGAATCTGCTCATTTTAAACATGGGGGAGGGACTTCGCACAACCGTGAAAGATGAGGGAGCAAATGTGCTGGACTGGGCGAGCCCCTAGAGGGGCAACGCCCAGCATGTATCCCGCCCTGAGGCGGGGCCCTGGCCTTCAGATGGGCCTTGATCTCGGAGGCCCAATTGGCCCAATAGGTAGTACCCAAGCTCTATAAATAGGAGGTAGTTATCAATTGTAAGGGACTTTTGGCTCATTTGATAAAATAACACATGAAATTCAGCATTCTCTCTCTTACTCTCTCTCTCTAGCACAATCTCTCTACCCTTAGGTACTATACCTTCCCTCAATGTTCATTCCCAGAACATTTGGCGCCGTCTGTGGGGACTGTAAATTTTCTACTCCCATTCACGTGGATTGATTGTGCATGAAGTTACTTCTGATTGTGATTAGGCAACTCTCTGGTTTTCCGATTTTGATTCTGTGACTATTGTTGGTTTTCCGATCGAGTTTGCATCGTTTCTGTTTTAGATGGAGACTCGACGCAGGAGGCAACATCATTCACCAATGCGACAGCGGATTTCGCCGCCTCGGCGGCCTCATCGTGTGGACCTGGATTCTCCGGTGCGAACGGCAGGAGTACAGTCGCCCTCTCATCCTCCATCACCACCACCTCCTCCATCGCCTTCACAGGTGGGATCTCGGGAGCACTCACCAGGGAATTCACCTGCTCCGGAACAACAACCGGCGGTGACGCAGGAGCAATGGCGCCATTTGATGCGCAGCATTGGCAACATCCAGCAGCGGAATGAGCATCTACAGGCTCAGTTAGATTTCTACCGTCGCGAGCAGCGAGATGATGGAAGCAGAGAAGCAGATTCCGTGGCTGAGTTCCGTCCGTTCTCGGAAGATGTCGAGAGTGTGGCGATTCCGGATAACATGAAAATGTTAGTTCTGGATTCTTACAGCGGAGATTCCGATCCGAAAGATCATCTACTGTATTTTAATACGAAAATGGTGATAATTGCGGCGTCAGATGCGGTGAAGTGCAGGATGTTTCCATCGACGTTCAAATCGACAGCAATGGCGTGGTTCACAACTTTGCCGCGTGGATCGATTTCAAATTTCAGAGACTTCTCATCCAAGTTTCTAGTGCAATTCTCGGCAAATAAGAATCAGCCGGTGACGATCAATGACCTATACAATATTCGCCAGCAGGAAGGGGAGTCACTGAAAGAGTACATGGCAAGGTATAGCGCGGCGTCGGTAAAGGTAGAGGACGAGGAGCCTCGAGCTTGTGCTTTAGCATTTAAAAACGGTTTGCTGCCGGGAGGGTTGAACAGCAAATTGACACGTAAGCCGGCGCGCTCGATGGGAGAGATGCGTGCTCGTGCCAGCACTTATATTCTCGACGAGGAGGACGACGCTTTCAAAAGAAAGCGCGCGAAGTTGGAAAAGGGCGACACGTCGCCCAAGCGCGTGAAAAAAGATAGGAGCGGCGAAGATAAGGGGGATGGCAAACAGCAGAGGCCAGGTGAGGGGAAGTCGGTATTCAAACCGACCAAGGAACAGTTGTATCCACGGCGCGATGATTATGAACAACGTCGGCCTTGGCAATCTAAGTCTCATCGCCAGCGGGAGGAAACTGATATGGTGATGAACACAGATGTATCGGATATGCTCCGAGGGGCAAGCGACGCAAATCTAGTGGATGAGCCGGAGGCCCCAAAGTATCAGCCACGGGACGCCAATCCCAAGAAGTGGTGCGAGTTCCATCGGTCCGCCGGGCATGATACGGATGACTGTTGGACTTTGCAGCGGGAGATTGATAAGTTGATTCGGGCGGGATATCAAGGAAATCGTCAAGGCCAGTGGCGCAATGGTGGCGATCAAAACAAAGCGCACAAGCGGGAGGAGGAGCGAGCGGACACTAAGGGCAAGAAAAAGCAAGAATCAGCGGCTATCGCCACAAAAGGGGCTGATGACACGTTCGCTCAACACTCAGGACCGCCCGTCGGGACCATCAACACCATCGCCGGGGGATTTGGCGGCGGTGGCGACACTCGTGCGGCGCGTAAGCGCCATGTTCGTGCCGTTAATTCCGTTCATGAGGTCGCTTTTCGATTCGTACACCCTGACATAACAATCTCGATGGCGAACTTTGAGGGGATAAAGCCTCATAAGGACGACCCGATTGTGGTGCAGTTAAGGATGAACAGTTTCAACGTTAGAAGGGTACTCCTGGATCAGGGTAGTTCGGCTGATATTATCTATGGTGATGCATTTGACAAGTTGGGACTAACTGACAATGGTCTAACTCCATACGCGGGAACCTTGGTAGGTTTCGCGGGGGAGCAAGTAATGGTGCGGGGATACATTGATCTAGACACAATATTTGGGGAAGACGAGTGTGCTAGGGTTTTGAAGGTAAGGTATCTGGTTCTCCAGGTGGTAGCATCCTACAATGTCATCATTGGGCGAAATACATTGAATCGCCTTTGTGCTGTAATTTCGACAGCCCACTTAGCGGTCAAGTATCCGCTAAGCAGTGGAAAGGTGGGAAAGCTGAAGGTGGACCAGAAGATGGCGAGGGAGTGTTACAATAATTGCCTTAACTTGTACGGCAAGAAGAGTGCGTTGGTTGGTCATAGATGTTATGAAATCGAAGCTTCGGATGAAAATCTCGATTAGGCGGTGAGCAAATTCTGGCGAGCACGTTTGCTTTGGCGAGCTAGTGTTGTTGGCGATGGAGTTCGACGGCGAGAGAATGTCGTTGGCGTTGGAATCTAGCAAGCACGTTTTACTCCGGCGGCGGAATTCTGGTGGGCACGTTTTGTTTTGGCCATGGAAGTTTGGCGAGTAAAGCGTTGCTATGGTTAAGATCGCTGGCCAACAAATTTTTCCAATTCCTTCAAACTTTTCCTCCATCTTTCATTTGATTCCCTTCTCAGTTGTTGTATTTCCTAATTTTCTTATTTTGAAGTTGGTATTAGAAGTTATATTGTCTTCACTGGTTTTGATTCAGACAGAGAGGAGCAAATCGGATCAAAGAGAAAGAGTGGGTGAATTGAGGCACACCATTAAAGTTTTGTGAAACTTGGAAGACTCCTCCATAAGCGGTTTGTTATTGGGTGGGACAAGCTCCTGATGGCGCGATTTAGTTACAAAGTGAAACAAGTTTCACGATGAACTAAATTAGCCCCGGAAAAGCCCACGTAACAACCGGATTCATTGGCGATGTGTGAGGTACAAATTGCCCATTCTACTGAGCACCGCTTTGGTAATCCAACTGGCCATTGGAACCCAAAGCACTTTGAGTCCCGAAAAGGGACGATCACACCAAGGGTGGCGACCTACCGCTAGGGTGGTGACCTCATGCCAAAGGGTGGCGACCAAACGCTATGGGTGGCGACCTGTAAGACTCAGTTTAGACACACAAAAGTCGCCAAAAGGGTGGCGACCTCACGCTAAGGGTGGCGACCTACCGCAAGAGGGTCGCGACCTACCGCAAGAGGATGGCGACCTACCGCTAAAGGGTCGCGACCTACCGCCAAAAATGAGGGTAGCGACCTACCGCAAAATGGTGGCGACCTACCGCAAGAGGGTCGCGACCTACCGCAAGAGGGTCGCGACCTACAGCCAAAAATGAGGGTAGCGACCTACCGCAAAATGGTGGCGGCCTTACGTTGAGAGTGACGAGCAAGTCAAACTAATTTCTTATAAGGCTAAAGCAAGATGGTGATGACGATGCGGCGGCGACTAAAAGTGTTCGGCGGAAGCATTCCAATATGACTTACAAAATATCCAACGGCGATATAAAAAGCTATGGCGCAGGGTTGCTTAAACATATACGAATGGCGGAAAAGTACACTACAAGGTGACAGTAAAAGATAAAAGTAATGTTAAAAATTACATTATTCATTGTTTTCTTTCTCCTGTTCTTCTTCTTCCTCTTCCTCTTCTTCTTCAGTCGCTGTCCAGAGGTTTTGGTCAATCAGGGGAGGATCGTCGGGACCAACCAGTCCTGCGGCGGTTATCTCTTTCATTACTCCCATGGCGCTAAAGTCAAAGTTCGGGTACAAATGTTGGGCCTGATCTTTGGCGAGGTAGAAACCGTGCTCGCGGTTGTCAAGGGCGATGTCAGCGGCTTGTTCCCTCGCCTCAGTGGCTTTGGCCTTCTCCGTCGCCAGCTCGTCCTCTAGACTTTTGATCTTTGCCAGTTGGGAAACAATCTCAGCATCTTTTGTGGCGAGGGCCTCGGCATGAGTTTCGGTCGCTTTCTTGATCTCCTCGGACGTAGCCTGCATCACCGCCTCCATGTCAGATTTCGCCAAGGCCAAGGACTCCGCAGATTTTTTCTCTTGCTCCGCCAACGCCTTTTTCACTAACTCCAGCTCAGCGCGCAGTATGGCAAGCTCTGACTCCTTAGCAATCAGCGCCTCGCCTCGGGCGATCAAGTCCTTCTCAGCTTGCTCTTTTTCCTTCTTGCAAGCTTGAAGGCTTGCATCAAGCTCATCTGCTTCTTCCTTCATCAGCGCCAGCTGATCCTCCAGCTCGCCGATTTTAATCCCCGCCGTGCCAATCATCTTGTCGGCATAGACTTTGTCTTTTCCTGCCTGCGTCGCCAGTTTGTCGAAACGCTTTTCCCAAGCAGCGGCGGCTTCTTGATGCTTCGCACTTTCGGCCTTCAACCGCTCAGCTTCAACGTTGGCGGCATTGAACTTCTCAAACGTGTGAGCAAAGATGCACCCAGCGCGTAGGAGGCAAGCAAGAGTCTCCTCCTTGGTGTCATTCAGGCCCCGACTCAAAACTTCTTTTTCTATGACGTCACGGTTGAGACCAGCAAGTAAGAATTCTGAGGGTTCAATGGCGTTGGGGAGCATATTATAATAGCTTGAAGAACCGACCTCGGGAGCAGGGGCTTGTTCAATTTGAGCCGCTTCAGAGGTAGTGGCAGCGCCAGGACAGGATTTTTCCCCTTGATGAGGCGGGGAAGGCATGGAGCCCGCATCACGTGTTGAGGGCGGGCTAGGAGGCGCCTCTTGGCGAGGGGGAGACTTTGGGGTTTCATTTTCTTTTTCCTTCTCTCGAATAGGAGTGTCGGAAGACGCAGCAGCTTTTGTGGCGTTAACGCCGGCGGAGGCGGCTGTGGCGCCAACAGAGGACTCAGCGGCAACAGCAGCGGTCGCACCGGCGGAGGCAGGAGTAGAAGCTGGTACGGCGGTTGGCTCGGTAGCTGCGGCGACGGAGGCTTCAGCGACATTTTTGCCTTTAGGCGCAGCAGCAGTGGTGGGCTGAGCGCCAGGGTTGGATGTGCCGGCGCCGGAGGAGGTTTTGGCCAATCTTCTCCTCTTGGGAGCTTTGGTGCTCTCGGCTTGGTTCTCAGCACCGCCCCGTTTTTTCGCGTCGCCCTCAGTGTTGAATTTTGGGGAAAAGCGAGCCATTCTCCTCTCGCGGGCCTTCAGGAGCTCGGCGTTCGTGAAATTCATATCTTCTGTAACAATAAAAAAAACGATCAGTGACAACATAGGAGTCGAGAAAGGAAATGTCAATAATAAAAGTGAGCTATGGGCAACCTAAGTATTTGGGAGTTCTTGAGAGGTCAGCGCCCTCAAGGACTGTTGTGCAGTCAAGGATGGGAAGTGGGGCAAGGAGATTAAGAAAGGCTTTATCGTTGGCGGACAAGGATTCCTCTGAAGGATCGGTGATCCCGTTGGGCTTCTCCGTCCAATAAAGAGGAAAGAGGGCGGTCCCGTCTCTGAGGGTGAATGCCTCTGGGTAGGCGGGATGAACCGCCACACGGAAGTACTTTCGTGCGAAGGAGGACTTCGCGTTACTTTTGTGAGGATGCAAACACTTCCGGCCGGCTCGGGCCTTCAAGGAAATCCATCCTTTGTTTTTGATGGACTTGGGGTCGACGTCGTAAAGGTAGAAGAAACTGGTGGGGGATGGGGCGATGCCGACAGCGGCGCTTAGGATTTCAAAACATCGAATGAAAGCCCAGGCGTTAGGGTGGAGTTGACAGGGAGCCGCGTTGATGTCGCGGAGGACGGTTTGGACAAAGGGCGAGAAAGGAAGCCTGATTCCAAGCTCGCTAAACATGTATTCGTACGCAAAGAAGAAATGGGATCTCTTTACGTCGCCGTCTGGCTTGTGAAGCCAGGGGCGATCCCCGGGACTGCAAACCCAGATCCTGAGTTTGGCGTTAAACTCATCGTCATTGGACAAGCCACCCAGGGAGTTCACGAATTGCACAATGGGATCGCTGTCTTGGAAGATGGAAGGTTGATCTATAGCCTCGTGTTTGGGGGCTACTTGGACTGGAAGGGGCAGAGTGGCGTAGGTTTTTAGTCGGTGAGCTGGGATCTCCGGAACCTCTAAACGGAGGCCGCCGGCAGCGGTGGAGTCAGGGTCGCTTTCGGAGGAGGAAGAAGAGTGATTAGGGGAGGTAGGGTTTGAAGCCATTTTTAGAAGACAGTGAAGTGAAAGAAAGGAAAAGATCAGTATGTGTGCGATGTAAAGATAAGGACAGTGGGACTCACCGGAGTAGGATGTGAAGAGTGGGTAGCGGAAAGGGTGATAAGCGACGGCTCCGGAGCGGAAGTGGGCAGAAGGAGTTTGGTAAGCGATTAGGGAAGTGAAGAGGGGTCTCGGAAAGGGATGACAGTGGGGAAGAAGGGTTTTTATAGGAGAAGGGGAGAAGCTGGAAGGGTGACGCGTGTTGGACGCGTGTGGAAGGTTGGAAGTCATGATGGTTTTGGGGAGGTGGGTCGCGTGCAAAGGGGAGTTACTGCGCACGATGGGACGGTTATGAAAGGTGAAGTGACGGTTCCGGAGAAAGAGGGAAATTGATGTAACCAACACATCACGTGGGGCAGCCACGTGAGGCAGATTGAAATTTGAAAGGGTTTTAAAATAAGGGAAAGCGCGGAAAGCCTCGCCACTATAAGGATCAAACGCCATCGCCTGACGATTGACACCAACAACGAAGTTCAGTCGCTCGCCGGGGTCACCGCCAGTCAATGATTGAATGATCGGCACATGACCCATGCCTGCCACCTTTCCCGCCGGCGAGCGATCATACACCTGCTCCAACTTATCACCAATACAAAGTAGTCGTTCTCGCCGCTTGCGGACTTGTGGACTTGCCAGCTCGGTTTGCTCGTCAAGTCAGTGGACTGGGTAACTGAAAATGCTAGTTTCCTTTTGCTCACGCCATGTTGGCGATATAGTTAACTTCTCTTTTCTCAAGCCATGTTGGCAGTGTAGATTCCGGTGTACGATAAGACATGTAACAGCATTTAAAAGACACCCTTAGCTCTCGTACCTCGAGCTCGGTGTCTTGTGGACTAGTGGACTGGGCGAGCCCCTAGAGGGGCAACGCCCAGCATGTATCCCGCCCTGAGGCGGGGCCCTGGCCTTCAGATGGGCCTTGATCTCGGAGGCCCAATTGGCCCAATAGGTAGTACCCAAGCTCTATAAATAGGAGGTAGTTATCAATTGTAAGGGACTTTTGGCTCATTTGATAAAATAACACATGAAATTCAGCATTCTCTCTCTTACTCTCTCTCTCTAGCACAATCTCTCTACCCTTAGGTACTATACCTTCCCTCAATGTTGACGATTGACACCAACAACGAAGTTCAGTCGCTCGCCGGGGTCACCGCCAGTCAATGATTGAATGATCGGCACATGACCCATGCCTGCCACCTTTCCCGCCGGCGAGCGATCATACACCTGCTCCAACTTATCACCAATACAAAGTAGTCGTTCTCGCCGCTTGCGGACTTGTGGACTTGCCAGCTCGGTTTGCTCGTCAAGTCAGTGGACTGGGTAACTGAAAATGCTAGTTTCCTTTTGCTCACGCCATGTTGGCGATATAGTTAACTTCTCTTTTCTCAAGCCATGTTGGCAGTGTAGATTCCGGTGTACGATAAGACATGTAACAGCATTTAAAAGACACCCTTAGCTCTCGTACCTCGAGCTCGGTGTCTTGTGGACTAGTGGACTGGGCGAGCCCCTAGAGGGGCAACGCCCAGCATGTATCCCGCCCTGAGGCGGGGCCCTGGCCTTCAGATGGGCCTTGATCTCGGAGGCCCAATTGGCCCAATAGGTAGTACCCAAGCTCTATAAATAGGAGGTAGTTATCAATTGTAAGGGACTTTTGGCTCATTTGATAAAATAACACATGAAATTCAGCATTCTCTCTCTTACTCTCTCTCTCTAGCACAATCTCTCTACCCTTAGGTACTATACCTTCCCTCAATGTTCATTCCCAGAACATGTGCAATTAAGCCTTTCAAATTTTATTTGTGTTCCGGGATTTAAAACCTGTAATGTATTTCTTAAACTTGTGTTCAGAGATTTAAAGAGTTTAATTTCTATGCACCGACGGTGTAAAATTTTTTTACACCGTCAACCAATCATATTTCAAGGATGTGAGAAAATCTCTCATTTTATTTAATTTCATTAATTGACGTGACACATCCTTGAAATCTGATTGGTTAACGGTGTAAAAAAACGTTACACCGTCGGTGAATCAAACTTTTTCTCAGATTTAAAACCCAAATTGTATTGTATTTCTCAAATTTGTGTTATGGGATTTAAAACTCCAAATGTATATCTCAAACTTGATTTGTGTTCTGGGATTTAAAACTCGGAATGTGTTTCTCGAATTTGTGTTCCGAGTTCTAAAATTTGAAATATATTTCTCACATTTGATTTCCGACCGGGGATCTAAAACCCAGAATGTATATCTCAAATTTGATATGCATTCTGGGTTTCAAAACCCGGAACGTGTTTATCAAATTTGTATGCCCGGATTTAAAATCTAGAATGTATTACTCAAATTTGTGTTCCGGGATTTAAAACTAGGAATATTCCAAAAAAAAATGAAGAAATGCAAAAAAGGCATTTTAGGGTATTTCAGTTTGAGGTAGGGTGAGAAATTAAACACCCTTGTATGCATGTGCTTGAATCCCAACACTAATTGTTGGTTCCACTTTTTTCATAAGAATAAGATGGGCAAATTCAACTAAAAACACTGGCATTCATTAATTTACAATTTACAATTGGTTGTTTAAATGACTCAATAGAAGACTTTTAGATGAAATCTATTCATTTCTTGTACTAGTTGCATTGTTGGTGGTACTGTTCTCGTGAAGTGTCGTGTGGGATTGTTTACACATTTGTGGATGCTGCAATCTAGAATAACACAATTGTGCTCTCACCTTTAATTGCTTCACTCAGGGCATTAAAAACAACAGGCAAAACTCCCAAATATCCCACATTTCTTATTGAAAAAGCATCAACCAGAAATAAGAGCCCAATGGCATGGTATCTTGCAAACAAATGCTCAATTGCATCACCACATTGACTGCTTTTCTGGTTTGTTCATTAGACATGAATCTTAGCAATTTCTCATGGCCTTACTTTGCATCTTTAATAGTATGATTTAGTGGTACGAAAGTGACTTTTACGACAAGGGAGTTGCCCCTCGTTGGTGGTACTGTTCTCGTGAAGTGTCTTTAATTAACGGATTTTTTAACTTTAGAAGCATATACACATATGTTGTAGCTCCCAATGCACTAACTTGTCTTGGTGGAATTGCGAATTCTACTATTGTTGCACATACAGAGATGGAAACAGAAGCAGTGCCTCTTGAAATTTGAAGCAAAAAATCCAAGAAGCAAAAATCTGCTGCTGCTACAGCTGAAGAAGGTGATGAGATCGTTGTGGATAAGCTGATAGTTACCAATGGTGATGCAATGGAGGACCATAATACAGAAAAGAAGTAAAAGAAAGAGAGAAAATTGGACCAGGAGTTAGAGCTTCATGATCAGGCTATTGATAAAGGTACGAATGGGATTGCAAGTGAGCAAAGAACAGTTAAGAAGAAGAAGAACAGAAATGGTGATAATGGACAAGTACTGGAGGCAGCTAGTGAGACTGAGAAGAAAAAGAAATAAAAGGATTGCACCATCTTAATATCAGAATATAAAAGAGCTTCTTTAATTGGATGGAAAGCTGACGGCAGCACAATTTGAAACATGAGGGAGGGAATTTGCTCATTTTAAACATGGGGGAGAGACTTCGCACAACGGTGAAAGATGAGGGAGCAAATGTGCAATTAAGCCAATTTGAAAATGCATTTTGGGATTTCAAAACTCAGTAAGGAACTTAACTGAGGGTATTATAATATTTTTCTACATTAAAGTTGTAAGGCCCAAGTTTTTAAACTTATGCCAACTAAATAGAATCATATTCACGATTAGGGTTGATGTATCGTGAAGGGAAACCTGAACTAGAGTTTACCAAATGAAATAAATTTATGAAGGAGAAAGTTCAGGAAAAGTCAAAGGATTGTATCGAAGTCGATTTAAGTTATAGACCGATCGTTAAACGCTTAAACCTAGGTCAGAAACCCTAGTATATAGCTAGTTTTCACTTATAGGCATGATGGAAGTTAATTCCAAAAATCTTCAGAGAAATGTTAGAACTTCTCTTTTTCCATATATCACAATCGTTTCAAGGCGAAACTCTAGGATCTACGAACTTCCGATTCCAATCATCGGAAGTTTGCCGAAACTGAAACCCTGGTATTTCAAAACCCTAGAATCACCCGACTATGAGGACTTTTTTCTATTCGGAACATCAAATGAAGATTCTACACGCGTACACCCATTTCTCTTGGTGATTTCAATCTTTCTTCAGAAGGAAGTTTTCTATTCCGACATTCGATGCAAAAAGTAACTTATCGGGTAAAATAGTTTTACACCGACTTTGCATTAGTTGCCAAAAATACAAGGAGACCTCATTTTAGTTTTGGAATTCTTTCGCCAAAACCTATCTTAGAATTCACGGAGAATGACGCCGGAAAAATCAGATTCGCGAAACTTTCATTTTACCGCTTTTTGCCAACCTCTATATATAGCCAAGAAAAGAAGAAAAACACAAAAATCTTACCCATTTTCTTCATCAAGGCCGCGAGCTTCACAAGGGAGGGAGAAGAGAAGATTTTGTTCATTTCTTGCTTGATCGTTGATTAATCAGTTGCTGCTTCAAGGTTTCGAGGTATAGTCGCTAATCCTTACCTCTGATCGCTTTTTCCATAGCTTTTCTGTAGACTTTTCTGAGCTGATAGTTTTGAGGTTTTTGCAAAACTATCCTGAATATTTCATTTTTGATTCTAAACATCTTCCTTACGTGCCCAAGATCACTTCTGCCGGATTAGTTTTTCCGTTATGTCGCCGAAATTCCGCCGGAATCAATTTATGCCTTAAATACCCATTTTTGGAGTAAAGCTTCAACCTTTGGGCTGAAAACTATCGCCTTAGCTTAGTGCTAGTAGGATTAGTTGTCATAAACGTCGTTGGTGACGTCCCTGTCAAATTTGCTTTTTGGGATTTCAGTTTTGAAATTCTAAGTTAAAAATCATGACCAAAATACCCCTGCGACAGTTTTTGATCCGATAATTTTTCCGAGTTTAGAATACCCTTAGTTACGGCTAATGATAGCATAGGAACCAAGTTTGATCGAAGAAAAATCGAACCCCACAATTACCAATAGTGGCCGAGCACCCTAAGGGGGGAGGGGGAAAATTCCTTTTTCAAAAACTTGTCCTTTCGCGCTAGGTTATCGTACCTCGGAGTATGTACTACTTCGTGTAACCTTAGTGAGTATTGGTAGCTTAGTTTCCGATAGATTTTGATGGAATCCTGTGGTTTACTCTAAAGGTTCTTTTGAAGAATTTCCTGAAGATCAAGGAGCTCACTGTGAAGGAACGTTTGAGGAGAACGCTGGAATAACTAGAGGTAAGGGCAACTTACCTTGCTAGTTAATGCTTTAGGTGTCGATGAATTCGACTTGATTTATTGTTTATGCACTTGTTTTTGTTTGACTGGTAAAATGTTTTCTGAGGCTTCGGCTGACAATGTAGATGATTCATCTACTGAATGCTTTTGAGATTGAATTTCATGCTAAGTGCTAAGTGGGTAATTTAGGATGTGTGGTGCATGCTTTATATGCTAAGTGCTACGTGGTTATTGCATAATATGTGGATATATGACATGTTGGTTGACTGTACTGATTTAACTATGCTTTCACTCATATCTGGGATTCTGAGGAGTGAGAATAGCGGGCAGGTCATGTCGATTTTATTTTGAGTTTTGAGGAAGTTTAATAGGACGAACGAGGATTCGGGCCTTGTATGGTTTTAGTGGATCGAGACATTCTCTGGAGTCATTTGGGATTAGGAGATCCCGAGAACTTATAAGATTTGCGATAAGATAAAGTGGAAACTATTTGGTAAGGAAAACTCATAAGACATTAAACAAGCTGTAAACCTTTTAATAATGATAATAATCTCGAAGGAAAGCTTAGGAGTCAAATCTTAGTTTTTGGGAAACGAGAAGTGTCGTCGGATCCAAGTGTCGAGATATTGAGAGGTTTTGAGTATGTTGATACTCTGGTGCTCTGGGAGCAGTTGTGTTGTTGGGCTATCTGAGAGATAAGCCGGGAAACGGGTAGTTTCCGAGCATGTTGATGCTCTTTGCTCGTTGAGCAGTGTTGACCATCGGATAGAGATGAGTCGGATGATTTGGAGATCATCATGAGATACAATTTATGCCTTCGGGTACAGTTTATGCCTTCGGGTACAGTTTATGCCTTCGGGTAATTCGGACATCGACGGGGGATATGATCGGCCGTGAGGTTAGGATCGACCTGTTGATTGTCGGGCATAGCGGAGGGAAAAGTCGACCCGCAGGGTTAGGACTGATCTGGCTATGTCAAGGTTGTAAGTGACACTCGGGGGTTATGGTCGACACAATGCCAGTGTTAGGACCGACTCGATCGTGCCCAGCCTACTTCTTCCGGAATCGTCGAGATTGACGTTGCATTGACATATCATGCACTCTAATTATATTCGTTGGGGTTTTGGATGAGTTGATGTTGATAAATATCGTTATGTGCTTTGATGATTGAATTGTACTAGAGATTTGATAACATGCTATGTTTAAACCTTAGGGTAGACAATGCTGAACTTATATGTATATATACAACATATATATATATACCCCTTATACTTTACCTGATGTCTTGTATTCTCCATACTGTATTCCGTAAGTTGACCCTTGCACGTGCTACCCGTGTTTGGGGGGCTATGTATGCCCTTTTTGTCAGATGTCGTCGGTGGATTCTTTCGTGATTCTTCGTCGTTCGGGGGAGACCCGGAGCGAAATGACTACTACTGAGCCTTCGACGTGGACCCGGACTTCATGCATGACCAGATGAGAGTCGATGATGGAAGTATGGGGGATGGGTGTTTAGAGTCTACTAAGGTTGGGTGTTAGTGTCATAGCTCTGACTTATTCTTATTTTTGAGGGCTTGTGTTGCTGACACTTGACCTATCATTTTGGGATTGTACATTTTACCTACGGGCGTTACATTTTTCTACTTTCCGTCACTGGAGGTTACTCGTGACGAGGTCGCTACTTACAGCGGGGGATGTTATATATATTGTATATTAGTTCTGTTGCCTTTCGCATTTGGGTTTTATTTATTTCAGTCTTGTTTATATTATCGACAAAAAAAAATATTTATTTACGTCTTTCCGCATTAAGTTTATTTTGGTTACTAAAGTGACGCCACCGAAATCGGGGTGTTACAAAAGTGATGTGAGAAATTGGGTGATGGAGGTGAGAAATTGAACACTCTGGGTAGAATCTCAAATTGAGAAAACTAGCCAGTTTAATGAAGATAATAATTTCGTAACCTAGAGCTTGTTATTCATTTGCTTTTTTTTTACAATATTGAAACAAGGAAAATGCCATAGTGCACGAGACAGATTTCTCGTGTAATGCACGAAGTCAATTTGTGGCGGTTATAAGCCGCTTGTAGTGTTAAAACCGCCAGAAATTGCGAGTTGGGTTTTCGAAATTAGTGGCACTTATGCGTTCCTGGCGGTTTGAAACCGCCAGAAAATGCATTTCGTGCATGACACGACAGAAATCAGTCGTGTCATATAGCACTGCTATTGAAACAACTCATGTTTAACGATTCATTCGCCAGAACAAGAATTGAATATATGGTTTGGTTTGGTGATGAAAGTCGGAAATTTCATGCATAATTGGACTGGGCGAGACCCCAGGGTCCCTCGCCCAGGAGACTCAACTTTGGGCATGGGACGCGTCCTGACCTTGGGCCCCCCTTCCCGAGGCCCAACTGGCCCATTTGGACGGAATAAGGGCGCCAAAGCCCAACTCCACCTCTATAAATAGGAGGGGAATACCAATTGTAAGGGACTCTTAGCTCATTTGAGAAATAATAGCATTGAAATTCAGTTACATGTTCTCTCTCTAAGCGGTTAGAGTTTCTCTCTCTAAGCGTTCACATCACTTTACTCACACTTTGGGTACTACCTTCCCTCTCTATGTTCTAGCACGGAACATTTGGCGCCGTCTGTGGGGAACGATAGATTTCTATTCCCGGACTACGTGCATCACGATTCAGTGGAGTGAAGCTTGTTCTTGTAAGCAATTGTTCTCGAGTTTTTCGTAGATTGTGATCCAGAAGTGGATTCCTTGAGTTTCCGTACAGTTTTTTTCCGTTTTCCGAGGAAATTCTCCAATTCCGATGGAAACACGTCGCAGACGACGTGATGAAGATCCTGGACATCGGCGTATTTCGCCGACGCGCCGCGTCAGAGGCACGCCGCGACGTGCGCAGGTGCAACGTGAGGAGACGGATCAGGTGACTCCTCCTGCTCCGCCTCCACCCCCTCCTTCTCCGACACCTCCGTTGCCCTCACCGCCGTCCTCGCCAGAGCAGCAGAGGTCACCCACAGCGTCAGGTGGAGAGACTCAGGCACCTCAAGCACCGATCTCCAGCCAAGATTGGAGACGTCTGATTAGTAGTATTAACGATATACGACAACGAAACGAGTATCTTCAAGAGCAGCTAGAGTATTATCGTTTTGAGCAGCAAGATGAGGAGGGAGAGCGCGAAGCAGAGGCTGTGGCTGAGTTCGAACCGTTTTCAGCGGCGGTAAGGGAAGTTGCCATTCCAGACAATATGAAGAATATAGTGCAGGAGACCTACAGTGGAAAGGCTGATCCCAAGGAGCACCTGTTGTATTTCAACACAAAGATGGTGATCAGCGCCGCTTCTGATGCGGTCAAGTGTAGGATGTTTCCAGCCACGTTCAAAGGCACAACAATGGCGTGGTTCACGACTCTACCACGAGGATCCATCACGAACTTTCGTGACTTTTCATCCAAATTCCTTGTCCAGTTCTCGACGAGCAAAACTAAGCAGGTGACGATTGAAGATTTGTACAACGTGCGTCAATCTGAGGGCGAGACTTTGAAATAGTACGTGAAGCGGTTCAGCGCTGCATCAGTAAAGATTGAGGAATCTGAACCAAATGCCTGTGCCCGCGCCTTTAAAAACGGATTGCAGCCAGGGAAGCTGAATAGTAAATTGAGCCGAAAGCCAGCCAAGTCAATGGTGGAGGTGCGAGCTCGGGCGAACACGTACATACTTGACGAAGAGGATGACGCTTTTAAGCGGAGACGCGCGAAGATAGAGAAGGATGGCGACCAGAGGGATGTGTCACCAGAAGATAAGTCGAGCAAGGAGAAAGTAGAGGGAAGCAGAAGACGGGTCAGGGAGGTTCGAACAGGGGAAAGGGCACCGAGGGAATCTTTGTATCCCAAAAAGGAAAATTTTGAGCGGCGCCGGCCCTGGCATCAGGCTGACCCCCGTCCCCGAGAGGAGGCAGGGAAAAGCTTGAATGCCCACCTGACAGAGCTGTTGCGTGAAGTTAAGGCGACGCACGCAGTCGAAGAGGGCGAAAGAGGGACTGACCCGCCGCGGGCAACGACAGACAAGACCAAGTGGTGTGAATATCACCGCTCAGCAGGACATGACACGGGGGATTTATTTACTCTGAAGAATGAGATCGAGAGGCTCATCCGAGCGGGGCGGTCGCAGCTGAATGAACGCGCCGATCGCTGGAACGGAGAGCGACAGCAGGGGAACATGTACAGGGGGTCTCGCCAGCAAGACGATCGTCGGCTAGAGGATCGTCGCCACACGCCGAATACAGACAAAAAGGAGACGCTGGCCGCGCGGAAGAAAGGAGCGGAGGAAACCTTTAATAAAGATCTTGAGCCACCGGTTGGCACGATAAATACAATTGCAGGAGGTTTCGGCGGGGGTGGTGTAACTGCCTCAGCAAGGAGAAGACATGCTAGGGCGGTGACGTCGGTGCAACAATACGAGACTCCTTTTGGGTTCCAGCATCCCGACATAGTAATTTCAACGACAGACTTTGAGGGGGTTAAAACGCACAAGGATGACCATATAGTCGTCATGATCAGGATCAACAGTTTCAATGTCCACCGAGTCCTTCTAGACCAAGGAAGCTCTGCTTATATCATCTATGGAGATGCATTCGATCAGCTGGGATTAACGGATAAAGATTTAATGCCTTATACAGGAACTCTGGTGGGGTTTTCAGGCGAGCAAGTTTGGGTGCGGGGATATATAGATTTGGACACAATCTTTGGGATCGATGAGAATGCAAAGCTCCTTCGTGTGAGATACCTCGTGATACAGGCCGTAGCTTCATACAACATCATTATAGGAAGGAATACACTTAACCGTCTTTGTGCGGTAATCTCCACGGCCCATCTGGCGGTCAAGTATCCGCTGATGTGTGGACGAGTGGGAAAGATTGCAGTCGACCAAAAGCGAGCCAGAGAATGTTACAACAACTGCCTCAGCATGTACGGCAAAAAAGGAGCTGACGAGGGACACCGGTGCCACGAGGTTGAGATTCTGGAAGGCAAACAAGGCAGGTTGAGCAGGCGGAAGCAGGAGACAGAACAGATTCTCGACAGAAAGGTAAAGAGGAAACGAGACAGTCAGAGCCGGGTTAAGCAAAAAGGTAAGGCAGTGCGAAATGAGCAATTCACAGATATCCGGGCAGAAGAATGCTGGGCTGGGATTATTGATGACTTGGAAAGGTATAAGTTTAGTAGGGGGTGCTGGCAATCGAGCCTAGGCTCACGCCAGGTCAGGAGCGGCGATTGGAGAAGTTGGTAGAGGATAATTTCGACCTCTTCAGCTGGAGTCCGAAAGATGCGACACTATGGGAACTTCCGTGGTTCAGGACACATGCTCTTTCGAGCAAGGGACCGAACGAGCAGGAAGGGAAAGCGGCGATAAGCCAGGAAATGGCCTCAGAGGTTTTTCAACGCCAAGGTTACGAGCAAAAGGGAAAGGAAGTGCTCGGGCGGACCCAGGAAAAGCAAAAGGCGGGGAAGAGAGGCCTGACGTACCGCAACAAGAACAAGGGAAAGGCTAAGGCAAAGCAAGGGAAATCGGACAGAACAATGACCTTCGGGAACAAAAAAGCCAAGTGGAATGAACGAGAAAGTGAATTAGAGGCAAGCTGGCAAGAAAGGCAATTCCGCGACAACATGGAGTGGGTGGCGAGTACGTCAGGCACTAAAGGCGAGGGGCTGGGCATAATACTTTGATTTTGGAGCCTGGCAACCGGGGCGAGGATACAGCTAAGGAACAACATTGGGAGGAATAGGACAAAAATAAAGATCCACTCTTTTTCTCCATCTCGGGAGTTTTTTTAATGAGGCATCCCTCAATGTACAAAAAATCTTTTTTAGATGAAATACAAAAGGATATCCACCAGCAATACTCCTAATTCAAAAGATGCGACCCTCGGTGGGAAAAATTCCCCGAAGGTGGCAATCCCAACACGACCTTGATGTCTGGGGATTGCTCCGGGAAAGTCCGAGTCCGGCGCGAACCGGTGCTATCCAAATAGCGACTCAACTAACATGTCACGTTCGCTCGGTGGGAAAAATTCCCCGAAGGTGGCAATCCCAACACGACCTTGATGTCTGAGGATTGCTCCGGAAAAGTCTGGCGTGAAGCGCTGACCTCTCGTTGGCGATGTGTGCGGGAAAGCGACTTATCCCCAAAAGGGGGTGGGCCCTTATCCCCTTAGTCTCCTCGAAATCTGGGAATACGAGACCTCCCTGAAATATGGGCGAGAAAATAAACTAGGCATAAGTCTGGGTAAACCCATATGGCCATTGGGCCCGCAGCAGTGTAAGCCCTTGGCGGGATGAAACCGCCAAGGCCACACCTGCTCTTACGGAAAATATTGGTGTGAATAAAAGCCTCAAAATGAGCAAAAGTCCTAGTTTCTTCGGCACACCTTCAAAATCGCTACACGAACGCAGGGCGAAAATTCCAAAAAAGTTGCCTAAATGGCGACGGGCGAACGCAAGGCGAAAATTCCTAAAAAAATTTGCCTAAATGGCGACGAGCAAACGCGAGATGAATTCAAACTAAGGAAAAATATAAGAGCATTAATTAATTACAAAAGATGATAAAGAGAGTCAAAAGAAAAAAAAGAAAAAAAAACACATAGCTATTTTTACATTGACAATCTCTCCCTCTCAATTTCAGCAGCGGCGAAACGCTCGGCGGTGAAGCCCGGAGGATCGTCAAGGCCAACGAGCCCATGCGAGGTAATCTTCTTGAAAGATCCCATTCCATCATGGTTAATTCCTGGGTAGAGGTGTTGAACCTGAGCCTTGGCGAGAAAGAAGCCGCGGTCACGTTCTTCCACAACTTCAGCAGCAACATCAGCCACCAACGGGGCTTGAGAGTTTTTGATTTTGGAGTCCATATCCGCAAGGGCCTGGTTTTCTACCTCAAGTTGTGACCTCACATCAGCCAGGGCCTCGTTCGTCGCACCCAACTCGCTCTGAAGGCACGCGATCTCCTTGCCTTGGACGATGGAAGCGGCCCTGCCGGCGTTGATTGTCTCCGTTTTTGCCTTCACCTCTTGCTGAAGTTCATACCAATCCAACTCCAAATCATCCGTCCTTTCCTTGCAAGCAGCCAGGTCCTCCTCGTGGTAGCTCATATCAATGCCTACGTTGGTCAGTTTCCTCGTTTGAGCTACCACCTGGGTCAGCAACTTGTCCCATTCATTATGAGCCTCCTGCGTGGCCGCACGGTAACCTTCAACCTCACCTTTTAACCTTAGCCGTCACACAATCTTCACCTTCTGTAGCCAACGCGTCTTTCTTTTTCCTTCTCTTCAAACTCCAAACCCTAGCCGCCACCCACAACAAAAAGTCAGAAGCTCTCTTCTCACCATGACCACCCATCCCATCTCTTCCCTTATTCACTTTGCAAGGAGATGGATCTGTTGAGATTTGATGGATCTGTTGCTTTTTGAGTATGTTGTTATTTGATTTGTATGGATCTAATGTTTATCTTCTTCTTTCTTAGCATTTTTATTCAAAATTTGTACAAATCTGTTATTAATTTGCTATGATTTGGTTTGGATTTGTATCTTTCATCTCCTTTATCCTTTTTTTAGATAATGTTCGCAAGCAGATGTGTAAGACCCAAGTTTTTAAGCTTATCCTAAGTGAATAAAATTCTTATTCACGATTAGGGTTGATGTATCGTGAAGGGAAACCTGAACAAGAGTTTACCAAATGAAAAAAATTTATGAAGGAGAAAGTTCAGGAAAAGTCTAAGGATTGTATCAAAATCGATAAAAGGTATAGCACGACCGATTCGCTTAAACCTAGGACAAGAACCTTAGGAAAAGACTAAGTTCCACCCTTGGAACACTATAGGAATAATTCCAAAAATCTTCAAGAGGAATATAAGACTTTCTCTTATTCCTTTTTATAACAATTGTTTCAAGGCGAAACTCTAGGATGTACGAACGTCCGATTCCAATCCTCGGAAGTTTGCCGAAACTAAAACCCGGATAGTTCAAAACCCTAGAATCAACCGACGATGAAGACTTTTTCTATTCGGAGCTTCAAATGAAGATTCTACACACGTACACCCATTTCTCTTGATGATTTCAATCTTTCTTCAGAAGGAAGTTTTCTATTCCGACATTCGATGCAAAAAGTAACTTATCGGGTAAAATAGTTTTACACCGACTTTGCATTAGTCACCTAAAATACCAGGAAACCTCTTTTGAGTTTTGGATTTATGTCGCCAAAACCTATCTTAGAATTCACGGAGAATGAAGCCGGAAAAATCAGATTCGCGAAACTTTCATTTTACCGCGTTTTTCCAACCTCTATATATAGCCAAGAAATGAGAAAAAAACACAAAAATCTTACCCATTTTCTCTCTTGAACCCGCGAGCTTTGGAGGAGGAGGAGGAGAAGAGATTTTCTTCATTTCTTGCTTGATCGTTGATTCGACAGTTGCTGCTTGAAGGTATCGAGGTATAGTCGCTAATCCTTACCTCTGATCGTCTTTTCCATAGCTTTTCTCTATGTCTTTCTGTGCTCATAGTTTTGAGGTTTTTGCAAAACTATCCTGATAACTTCATTTTTGATTCTAAACATCTTCCCTACATTCTCCTTAGTATGTTTAGCGAATAATACTGCGCGATTCTCGAAAAACTACCGTCGAGTTTCAATTCTGCTTAAAATACCCATTTTGGGGCAAAGCTTCGTCCTTTGGGCTGAAAACTATCGCCTTAGCTTAGTGCTAGTAGGATTAGTTGTCATAAACGTCGTTGGTGACGCCCCCATCCAATTTGTTTTTCGAAATTTCAGTTTTGAAATTTTGAGCTAAAAATAGTGACCAAAATACCCCTGTGACAGTTTTCGATCCGATAATTTTTCCGAGTTTAGAATACCCTTAGTTACGACTAGTTATAACCTAGGAACCAAGTTTGATCGAAGAAAAATCGACCCACCTAATTACCAATAGTGGCCGAGCACCCTAGGGGGGAGGGAGGAAAATTCCTTTTTCGAAAACTTGTCCTTTCGCGCTAGATTATCGTACCTCGGAGTATATACTACTTCGTGTAACCTTAGTGAGTATTGTTTGCTGAGTTTCTGACTCATTGTGATTGATTTCTGTGGTTTTGCTCTAAAGGTGCTTTTGAGGAATTACCTGAAGAGCAAGGCATTGATTGTGAAGGAACGCTAGACGGGAACCCTGGAGAATCTTCAAGTGAGGGCTACTCACTGAACTATTAGCTAATGCTTTAGGTGTCGACGTATTCGACTTGATTTACTGTTTATGCACTTATTTGTGTTTGACTGGGAAATGTTTTCTGAGGCTTCGGCTGACAATGTAGATGATTCATCTACTGAAGGTTTTTGAGACTGAATTACATGGTACGTGCTAAGTGGGTAATCTAGGATTTGTGATGCATGCTTTATATGCTAAGTGCTACGTGGTTATTGTAGAATATGTTGATATATGACATGTTGGTTGATTGTGCTGATTTAATTATGCCTTTTCAATGATATCTGTGATTCTGAGGAGTGAGAATAGCGGGCAGGTCATGCCGATTTTATTTTGAGATTTTGGGGAAAGTTTGATAGGACGAATGAGATTCGGGCCTGATTGTGGTTTTCATGGATCGAGACATTCTCTGGAGTCATTTGGGATTAGGAGATCCCGAGAACTGATAAGATTTGCGATAAGACAAAAGTGGAAACTATTTTGTAAGGAAAACTCATAAGTCATTAAACAACCTTTAAACCATTTAATAATGATAATAATCTCGAAGGAAAGCTTAGGATGCAAATCTTAGTTTTGGAAAACGAGAAGTGTCGTCGGATCCAAGTGTTGAGGAGATTGAGAGGTTTTGAGTATGTTGATACTCTTGTGCTCTGGGAGCAGTTGTGTTGTTGGGCTATCTAAGAGATAAGCCGGGAAATAGGTAGTTTCCGAGTATGTTGATACTCTTTGCTCGTTGAGCAGTTGTGACCATCGGATGGAGATGAGTCAGATGATTTGGAGATCATCATGAGTTATGTGTTGTTGTGAAGAAGTGTCTTTTGTCGCAGAATCGACTTTACCTTAGGGTAAGCTTTTAGAGACATTAATTTAGCTAGAACACGTGGCGACGTGTCGAGTGAGGTCGGAGACGTTGTTTGGCTAATCATTTCGCATTCATGCACCATTAATGAGGTATTAACACGAGACGGACTTCGGACCTCGGTGGATTCCAAAATGGTCATAAGACCCGGATTTCCGCGTAAGAGCGTTTGTAGACGACTCTTAGTAGCAGACCGAAATGGAAGACCTTCGGGTTTACTGCTGATCTGACTACCGTTGTTGTTGGTGTAAGAGGCACGCGGGCCGAAATGGTCCCACCGTGGCTGGTGTTAGGGCTGATCCGTTGATGTCCATCCCTTCCGGAATGCATTTGGTTAGCTGGGTTAACCGTCATTTGCATATCATGCAACATGCATACTAATTTAGTTGCTGAGTGTGATTGTTACTTGTTAATCCTATTTGGAACATGCTAATTGTTATTATTGTCTTTATATTCATGGTGAGATATACAACCCTAGGATGCTATCCCTAGCTATAAGCCTAAGTGGCTAATCTCTTATCTGTATCTATTGGTGATATTATTTACATAATTCTTTGGAGTTGACCCTCGCGTCTTCTGTGTGTGTTTTGGAGGACTACGCCTATTGTCAGATGTCTTTAGCGGATTGGTTCACAATGGTCCACCCTTCGAGGGGGACTAGATACGAGATGATAGACCAGGATGACCCCGGTTCGTGGGTGGTAGACCCCGCTAACCATCGCGCGACGTACTCGGGGAGGATCATGGAGGATCGGGTAGATAGAGTAGGACACTTGATGGAAGGAGTGCTGAGGAGGAGCACTGTCAGTTTCAACTTGCCGCCAGGAGTGCATTGCGGACCAGGAGTGGGAGCACCACCGCCACCGTCGTCTTCGGATGATGAGGACCCCTCCGAGGAGGAGCCTGTGGGAGTGCATTCATCAGAGTCCAGCACACCCACCGTTGCGATCATTGATGATCATGGTTCGGGCCCAAAGCCCGTGAGTCCAGCACCGGAGCGCATAGCGGTTGCGAGGGGAGGACAGATAGTGTTTGTAGACTTGGTCGTTCTGGATTCAGATTCCGACGATGATCATGCTAGCATGTAGGTTTTAGTGCTGGTGTGAGCTCCTCGAGATAAGATTAGTGTTGGAGTAGAGTCTTAGCTCTGAACATCATTTGTTTCTTTGGGGACAGGGTAGTTTCCCGCCTATAGCTTTTTGTGTGGTTTCTTTACGGGAATCACAGAGAGTTGGTTGGACTTAGGAGGTCTTGTTTTAGGCCGATGGGCCAGCTTATTCTCGTTTTTGAGGTTCGTGTTGCGGACACTTAACCTTCACTTTCAGTTTGTACATTTTGCCTACGGGCGTTACACTTTTCTCCTTTTCGTCACTGGAGGTTACTCGTGACGAGGTTGCTACTTACAGCGGGGGCTGTAATATATATTGTATATTAGTTCTGTTGTCTTTCGCATTTGCGTTTTATTTATTTCAGTCTTGTTTACATTATCATCAAAAAAAATATTCACGTTTTTCCGCTTAAACATTCTTTTTGGTTACTAAAGTGACGCACCACCCTTCACTTTTACTCTCATCTCATGGTTTTCTTCGTTGCCACTTTTCACACTTAATATATGTGAAAATATTTTATACTTTGTAAGTGTGAACCGAGGTATGCTCATTCTCTCTTCACCTTCTTCCTTTCGTTTTAAGTGTTTCACACTCAGTGAGGGTGAAACATTTTCACACTCACTGAGTGTGAAAATGTTTCATAGTTAGTAAGTGTGAAAATTTCATTTTATCACTGTTGTTCGTATTTCACACTTTAGAGTGTGAATTTGGTTTGTAGTTCACACTTTGAAGTGAAAAATAGTTGTTCCGTTCACACTCTAAAGTGTTAAATTTACTTGTTTGCGAATTTTTCTTTTTTGATTCTTACACTTTTCCATTTCAGGATAGCTAATCATGTCTCATGTGCTCATTGAGAAAGTCGATAATGTGGCTGAAGGGGATCATATGAAGGTGGATCATGTGAAAGAAGTAGATAATGAAGTGGTTGCTATGAAAGAATTGAGTCATATATTGAAGGAGGATGAAGATTTAATGAATGCAATAGATGACATGAATGCATCATCTCCTGTTGTTATGGTAGATTGTATAGAAGCCTTCACCACTGATAAGGTTCACATATCTCATGTGCTTAAAGTGATATATACAATTGATTGACTTTATTAAATAATAAGCTAACTATGTTTGTTGTTTGTAGAAATTCTAAAATTGACATGAAAGTCTTTGAACCTTGAACAGGAAGGAAAGTTTGACATTAGGGTGTGAGCTTGCATGTTTCGCACTCTTGAATGTGAAATTTAATTATAAAAAAGCGAAATATTTAAAATTAAAAATAAAATTCTTAACAGTTGGTTCCTTCACACTCTTGAGGGTGAAATTTGAAAATATTTCACACTCTAAAAGTGTGAAATGAAAATATAAAAAAACCAAAAATTATTTTTAAAAATAAAATTATTAACTGTTCAATAACTCACACTCTTGAGTGTGAAATGTGTGAAATGAAAATATAAAAAAACACACCCGATCTTGAGTGTGAAACTGAATTGTGTTTCACACCCTTGAGTGTGAAACACAATTGTGTGAATCGAGTATGTTCATTCGTTCTTCACCTTCTTCCTTTCGTTTTAAGCGTTTCACACTTAGTGAGTGTGAAAATACTATTTCACACTTTGATTATCTCTTTATAAGCTAGGGTATTAAGGGAATTTAGAAAATAAAAGAGGGTGTGAGATTAATAAGGGGGGTGTTAAAACTAATGCACATTTTTTATTAATTTGCTATGATTTGGTTTGGATTTGTATCTTTCATCTCCTTTCTCCTTTTTTTCAGATAATTTCTTGGATATACTAACTGTCCGAACCCACCCGCCAGAACCGAGCCCGAACAACTCGTGGTTAGTGAGCGGATGGTGGCGGGACTGGTTGTCTAGTGTTTTTCAATTGACCAACTCGACGATTTTGGCTCGAAACCGCCCGGTGGACAGCCCTAGTGAAATGTAATAGAAATGTTTACTTTATGGTCAAGTTCTCCTACACCATGTTTACTTGATGCTCAAAGTGTTTTAAAGTTATCAAAGACCGGACGAAGAAGCATAATGATAGTCAAACATTCACATGTGTAGGGAATAATTTTTATTAATATTATCTAAATTGAATTTCATATATATATATATATATTTAAACTTTCATTCATATGTATATATATACTTATATTGTTAATTATTTTTACACAATTAAACAAATGGAGTTGTTGCCAGAAGAATGCATTGCATCTATTATGTCTCGTACCACTTCAAAGGATGCTTGCAGGTTCTCTCTCGTTTCCAAGAACTTATGTTCTGCTGCAGATTCTGACACTGTCTATGATTGTTTTCTCCCTTCTGCCTCTCATTTCATCATGTCCCGATCTCCTTCCCTTTGCAACGCTCCTTCAAAGAAGCTCTCTACCTCGCTCTCTCTGATCACCCTGTCATCATCGACGAGGGTAAAAAGGTACGTACTTTCATAATCACTCTCATCTGATTGTTCAATTTCTTAGATTAGGGGTTTTCAATCGAAGTAACAATTGACATTTGGTTGTTCTCTGATTAATGTCTGAAATGAATGTAGGGCTTTCAATTTGACAGAAAGAGTGGGAAGAAGAGTTCCATTCTTGGTGCCAGAGATCTATCCATTAGTTTGGTTGACGATGAGCGTCACTAGCGTTGGTCAACAATCCTAGAGTCAAGGTCATATTTTGGATACATTGTAATTGTTTTAACTTAATTTAATGAACTGGGAACTAGGTTACTTAGTTGACTCAACAACCTCTGAATAGTGAAAAATTTAAATTAGTTTTTTATGGGTTCAACTTATCGTTCTTTCTTTGATTCAATACCCTCTTTAAAACTTTGGAGTATATTAAAGTTGGGTAATATTTGATGATGTTGCAGCAATTTCCATTGCCACTTTATCCCTTAGTACTCTTAGAATTAGAATTCAGGTTATTGCTAACTACTCTGCCTAAATAAGCTAGTTGTGACCCTTTATAAGAATTTATTTACCAATACCTCTAAATAATGTGAGACCTTAATGAACTCTCTTAAATTCATTTGTCACGTGGCCATTTATGTATCATTGAAATTCACATATTCAATTTGATTTGTTGATGTTTATAGAAATGACTTCTTCTTTTTCTTCTTCCCCTGTTGTAATATTTGGTTATAATATAATTACATAGCTGTGAAATATTTAATTTTAAATGCATCAATAATATGATAAGATATAATATTATCAAAAGAGTAGTACTGGAGTTATTATTATTTTACTCAACTATTGTAAGTTAACATTATCCTAAAAATACTCCTTTAGTGCTCTTGACATTTTTCCCGTATCCTTAACTTTTCACGTGTGCAAAATTTTGGACGGGTTTCTTGAAGTTGTTGTGCTTCTGCATACGTGGTGGCTTGTAATTATTGGGAAGATAAAAAAAATTCTTTGACCTCAAATACTCAGTATGGAGTTTTTCTTGTGTTCAAGATTGTCAGTGCCTTTAAATTTTATGATTGTATTGTGGTGTTATCAGTCGGCATCGCAGGTGGTTATAGCATCAGCAAAAATGTTAATTTGTATCTTGACTCATTGGAAGATGAGGCTCACGGCCAAGTAGAGAGATTACCAGCCCAAGTGTGAGAAGCGATGAGTGGTTGGAGATTGAGACGAGGGAGTTCTTCAATTCAAGCCTAGAAGATGAAGTCGTCGAGATGTGCGTCATGGAGACTAATGGTTTTATTAATAACAGTCTCATTATTGAAGAAATATAAGTTAGATCTAAGGAAGACAATTAAGCCACCAAATGTATTTCATTGTGTGGCTTAATTGTCTTCCTTAGGTCTAACTTCTATTTCTTCAATAGGTTAAAAAGCATTTTTGGCCCCTGATGTTTCAAGTTTGTGCAAATTCTGCCCCTACTCTATTTTTGTCGACGTTTCTACTCCTCATGTTTTCAAATAGTGCACCGTCTACCCCTCCGTCAGTCAGGCTTTCTCAAGAGAGGTTCCTGAGTGGATTCGAGAGATGAGGAGGAGTATATGAAGTTGATGATGATCAAGGGAAATGATATAAATTAAATTTGCTTGATGTATATATCAATTATGTATGTAATTGAACTGGTTAAATGCATGTTTTGCTACTTACAGGTCTTGAGTTTGAATCTCTCATGCCTCATTTTTCCAATTTCACTTGTAATTTCCACATGGCAGGTAAAAAAAAACAACAAATCAGCTCATTCCGTTAGTTTTTTAACGTCTGACTAACAGAGGGGTAGACAGTGCACTGTTTGAAAACATGAGGGGTAGAAACATCAACAAAAATAGAGTAGGGGCAGAATTTGCACACACTTGAAACATAAGGGGCCAAAAGTGCTTTTTAGTCTCTTCAATAATGAGGCTGCTCTTAATAAAACCATTAATCTCCATAACGCACATCTCGACAACTTCATCTTCTAGGCCTGAATTAAAAACCCACATCTCAATCTTCAACCACTCATCGCTTCTCACACTTGGACTGATAATCTCTCTACTTGGTCGTGCGCCTCACCTTCCGATGAGTCAAGATACAAATTGATACTTTTATTTATATTATAACCACCTACGATGCCGACTGATAACACCACATGATAAGCATAAAATTTAAAGGCACTGACAATCTTGAACACAAGAAAAGCTCCATACTGAGTATTTGGGGTCAAGGAATTTTTTTTATCTTCCCAATGATTACAAGCCACCACGTGTGCAGAAACACAACAACTTCAGGATACTTGTCCAAAATTTCGTACACGTTGAAAAGTTAAGGATACAGGAAAAAAATGTCAAGTGCACTGATGGAGTATTTCTAGGGTAATGTTAACTAATAATAGTTCAGTAAAAGAATAATAACTCTAGTACTACTCTTTTGATAATATTATATCTTATCAGATTACTGATGTATTTAAATTAAATATTTCACAGCTATATAATTATATTATAACCATATATTACAACAGGGGAAGAAGAAAAATAATAAGTCATTTCTATAAACATCAACAAATCAAATTGAATATGCGAATTTCAATGATACGGAAATTACCATGTGACAAATGAATTTAAGAGAGATCATTAAGATCTCACATTATCTCGAGATATTGCTTAATAAATTCTTATAAAGGGTCACAACTAGCTCATTTAGGAAGAATAATTAGCAATAACCTGAATTCTAATTCTAAGAGTACTAAGGGATAAAGTGGCAATGGAAATTGCTCCAACATCATCAACTATTAACCAACTTTAAAATACTGCAAAGTTTTCAAGAGGGTGTTAAATCAACGAAAGAACGACAAGCTGAACAAAAAAAAACTCTAATTGTAAATTTTTCATTATTCAAGAGGGTGTTGAATCAACTAAGTAACCTGGTTCCAACTTCATTAAATTAAGTTAAAACAATTACAATGTATCCAAAATCTGACCTTGACTCTTAGAGTGTTGTCTAACGCTGGTGACGCTCATCGTCAACCAAACCAATGGATAGATCTCTGACACCAAGCATGTAACGCTTCTTCCCACTCTATATGTCCAATTGAAAGCTTTACATGCATTTCAGACATTAATCAGAGAACACCCAAATGCAATTGATACTTCTATTGAAAACCCATAATCTGAGAAATTGAACATTCAAATGAGATTGATGATGAAAGTATGTACCTTTTTACCATCCTTCTGACAGAATAGAGATAGAATAGATACAATGCATCCTTATGGCAGCAACTTCATTGTTTAATTGTGTAAAACTAATTAACAATATATATATACACACACTCATGAAAGTTTCAAAAACATATATACATATATTTATGAAATTCAATTTAGATAATATTATTAAAAATTATTCTATGCACATCTAAATGCTTGACTATTATTATGCTTCTTCTTCCAGCCTTTGGTAACTTTTAAGACACTTTGACCATCAAATCAACATGGTGTAGAAGAACCTGACCATCAAATCACTTTAGGTGAACTTAACTATCAATTCTGTCAACTTAGCCTTATGTTAAGTCAGGAACTTAGAAAGTGAGAGTTATGTGTTCGGTCGTCCGACCGACCAGCTTAACGATCACTCGATCGTGTAGTCTTTGGGCCGACCAGGACGATAATGAGCTATACAGTCATTTGGGCCAACCAAAGCATTATAAAATCATATAAAATGAGTATGAAACTTAGCTATGAAATGAGTGTGAATTTTGTGAGACCCTAAGCTACCTCACAACCTATGAATTTACATGTTGTGATAGATCTCATACCGTATCACATTTCTTTATTTAGTTTTTATGGAAACTAATTTGTGACCGGCAAATGTGAAAGACCAGTGTGTTTATACTTTTGTCTGTGTACGTTCCAATGCAATTTGAATATGCTTCCAATTTATGTCTTTAAAACGAATGTGCTTTGAACGTAAATTCAAAATTACAAACACACATTTAAACAAAGCATTGTCAGGATCACACGTGTTGAGGCCTTGTTTAAACAGAGCACTGCCAAAAACTATTGGTGTTTGCTATGGTACCCTAACCCAAATCAAGGTATGGTATCCAAAACGAGATAATTTAATAATAAAGAAGCATGTACAAGTTATAATTTTGATGTTATTTTATCGTAATGATGCAACGTTTCATTCTTGGAGACATGAGATTTGTAGGTTGTGTTTATTTAGGCTTTGTTCATCCTTCAATCATGGTCATTTTGCGCGCATCAAAACCATCATCGTTCATTTCTACAAGTAAACAATTTTTCATTAAAATACAAATTTCATTAGATGAAATTAATTGAATAGTAAAATGAAATGTGAAAATGTAAAATTTAACTAAAAAAGTATAATAATTATCTATTAAATTACTCAACACGAGTACCATACCCAAAATATTTTATGGTTACCACAAAATTTTCCAAAACTATTATGCATTGTATACCTTTTGATAAGAACTTATATATGGGGACAGAGTAAATATGTGATTGTCACATGCGTTCTGCATATTTTTGCAACATTATGCTTTTCGTTGCACCTAAACAAAACACAATATGGATTAGGAGATAATTTTCCATCAGCAATCACCGAACATTCATTATCCCATTCTAAACATTTAACAGATTCAAGGTATTTGGCCAAAATACCATACATCAGGTTAAGTATGGTGTAATGAAGATATCAAATTATGTCGGAAGCAACATAGAGGATTCACATTTGAACTAAATCTTGTTGTAAGATTAAGGAGTGTTTTAAAAGTATTGATTAACGAAATATAAGTAAGAAAGTACTTAGTTAAAGTGAAAGCATTCATCATCTTGAAATTATAAAGCTAGCTTGATTTACTTTTCCAATTAATTGCAATATCTTACACAATTTATTAAACATCTCTCAATTATGTTAGAGTCAAGAACATATATATCATGGTAGAGCTAAAAATCATACCTAAGACCTTACATAAGATAAATCAGACATGCACGTCCTAAATCAGCTGCTTACTTAAGTGATTCTATTATATTTTTTTAAGTATTTCTGGTCTTATTCACTTCATATCACGTGAATACATCCTATGATAGCAAACATGATTACAATCCTTGAAATGTATGGATCTTGCCATTCGTGTAAAAAAATATCCATAGCAAAAAGACAAAAAGAAACTGAAATATATTGTCTGTGATTTGCCATATCTTCAGTCTTGTACCTCAGTGCAAGTTCATAGAACTTTGCAAGACAAGCTTTAATAATAATAACCGACCTTCTCGAACGAAACCATTCATAGGTTTCATTCAATAGACACAGGGAGTGAGACATGGAATGGCCTAAGTTGTGAGGTGAACCCTGCACCAAATGTAACATAGAGATAGTTACTCTTCCCATTTAAAATGAGTGCGTGTATTGCTGGTAGAAGATGTGACAAGTGTGACAACAACATGCAACATACCCCACAACATGGAAAAGCCCCACACTTCCTTCACATGTTATATATCCGATTAGCATCGTGATTCATGACCTATAACTACAAGTATTTAGATACTCATTGTATATATTCTCTTCACCCCCTGCTCCACACATACCTTGGTATTTTGAGAAGATCAACATTCAGCAGTAGCATAAGTCCCCTTCCACTATTTTATTTTTGTCACAAAAATTCCTCTCACAATTCATAGTGAACGCCAATTTTCAAGAGTGCAGTTCCTAAGAATAGACCTTTCGACCTACGGGTTCAAGCAGCCACCTTTAACTATTGCGACCGACATCAGTTGAGTACCTTCCACTATGATGAAAAGAGCAACTATGGCTACCTTTTCACCAAAGCATTCTTATCGCTATGACATTCGGTATATCAGCTTACCAACTAGATCACATCCAAGCACAGTTAGTGTTGAAGAAGAGCTGAACAAGCTTCAATCTTGGGAACAATCATCTTCCTCAAAGGTGGAAGCAATTTGCTTTGGTCTATCTGGCCTTGTAGAGCTATGCAAGTGCATAGAAGATCTTTTGAAATTGCCACTGACCCAACAAGCACTGTCTCACCACCATAATGAGAAATGGGTTGATGAGTTGTTTGATTGCCCTGTAAGATTCTTGGACATTTTGGGAGAAACAAGGGATTCCATCATGTTAATGAAGGGAAATGTTCAAGAACTTCAATCATCACTTAGAAGGAGGAAAGTTGGAGACATGGTGATTGAAAGCCACATCTCTGCATATTGGAGTCTCATAAGAAACACCAGAAAACATGTACAAAATCTCTGATTTTATTGAAGCAGATACTAGATGGGTCATTTGGTGGTGCCTATCTTCCTTTAGATCTAAATCAACATCTTTCAGCAGTTGTGAGAGTTCTCAGAGAAGCTAGTGTGATCACCAGCTACATTTTTGAGTAACTAGTGGCATGTCTTTCTTCACCTATCTTCAAAGCAAAGGTTAATAAGTGGACACTTGTGTCAAGACTTATGAGGAAAGGGGTCCTTGAATGCAACAATCAACAGGAAAATAAAAATTGGATTGGAAAAAGTGGAGCACTTTGCAGAATGGTTATGGATAACTCAAGCAAGGATTTTGAGGCAGAGAAGATTCAATCTACAAATAGAGAGCTTGAAGCTGTGGTGGTAGTGTTTGAAGGGTTTGAAAATATGTTTGGATTGTTTGTTTAAGCACCTTATTAATGCTTTCTCCTTAGAGGTAGAATATAAAAGGCATATATATGTAGTTCATAATTCAAGTCTAATGAGACCGTCTGCATATTAGAGAATCTGTATAAACATTACAGACATTTTTCTACTTGTAAGGAGGTTTGTTATCAATGCAATTGTACATTTTATTTTATTCTTTTTTCTTAAAGCAGAATTGTAGAGTAGTATAAAATTATCTTTCTTCCAATAATAACCTTCCCTTTCTTCCAAGTTCCAACCTGAATCTGGAAACTTCATTTTCCAATCACTTTCAGAGTTTCACTGTTCTGATCTACTATCCAAGTTATGGGCATCATCCATCACTTCAACTTGGTCCCATTAGTTATGTCACTTCATCTTGGTCCCATTAGTTATGTCATTAATGTAGTTATAATAGTGTACCGCATGCATGAATCATTGAATCTAACTTTACCTGCAATAAGTTGTAAAAAAAAAACTTTACCTACAAATAAGTATTTTTTTATTACCAAAATTATATATAATCGGCACAGCTATGAAACTATAATCCCAAGGCTCGGATATTACATGTAACGGTAGACATCTCCTACATTTTTCATACACACCGGCAACTTTTAACTAAATGCTTAAGAAGCTCAGCGATCTACGATGAGACTTGTTGCTTACCCAACAATAAGTATTGAAGACAAATTTCAGCATTGCAAATCAAAATCAAGAAAAGTTATCGTTTTTTTTTCCTTTAGAATAAATAATCATATTATTCTAAATGGTCTCATAACACGAATTATGCACCTAAGACTTTGGAACTAAAGAGCCACTCTTCGAGTACTTTGAGCATTTTTTATGTTGTTGCCCAATCAAAACTAACTACCCTGTGTTTCGGCTTCTATGCCGGTCCAAGTTTAATATCATTGCTCGAATATTTCAAAAAAAAAAAAAAAGTAATGTCATAATCTCCTCAATTTCCCTTTTTAAACAATTTTATGTTGTAATTAGACAACAGTAAAAACTGAGCATGTGAAACTGCATCTAAGTCTTTTCCTATTCGTATTAAAAATAACTATCTAGCAACATGTGTCAAATAGTAGTAGCAGAGTAGAATACAACAAGACAGACAGTAGCCGTATGTATCTCATCTCATCAGTTAACTGCAAACAATTTCTTCAACTACCAACGAGGAAGAATGTGACAACAAATGACAAATTGTGAAGTTGAGAGGGGTTGGGACAAAGGAACGGTGCATTTAATGAATAATGAGTATTATTTTAGTTCATTTCTATCACCCATGAAGCCATAGGTGATTAGAACTTATAATTTTATGAAATCTAAAAAAGGAACTCCTTAAAAATTTAATAATTGTATAACCTAATTTACTTAACCATAATAATGTTTAGATGCTATTTTAACTTTATATACATTTCAGATTTAAAAAAAAATTATCTAAGTTTATAAAAACACTGAAGCTCCTCAAAACTGAGGAGCAAAATTTCCAGTAACACTTCAAGAAGAAATCTGTGTCTGAAAAGCCTGAATGCCAGCAATCATTCATCAGAGTAGTTGTCATCACTATCTTCCTCGTATATGGGATATTCTTCATCACTGCAATCTTCGTGAGCTTTGTCAATACCAACTTCATTTGATGGAAAGCTATCAAAAAGCTCCTGTAAATGGGACCTTGAAATATTCTCCATGTTGAGATCTGAAAATTATAAAGGAATTCAAAAGGGCCAGGAGATCTTTCGAATGTTACTTCAGAAAACCTAGCAATCGACTTAGCCATCAAAATGATAGAAGAATAATCAAGATTCATCCCAATTTGATTGCTGCATTGAGTAGTATTGTCTTCGCGTTGAGCATATAGAGAAGACAATTATTGAAAGGATCTCCAATTTCAGTCTCACAGTAATGTATAAAGGAACATCTTGGTAAGAAAACAAAACATTTTATTTTTCGATGAAGATGTAACTAGTAACCCTTTAAACCTATAACTTCTACTCAAAACACCACCAGGTTGGTGTTTTGAGTTATACCTAAAAAAGTGCAAAGCTGGTGCTATAAAGCTCTCGCTATGAGCGAGGTCCAGAGAAGGACCAAACCCACTTTGTGGATCCAATGTAGCTAGCCTTGCCTTGTATTTTTGCAAGACTGATTTCACAGCTCAAACCTGTGACCGCAAAGTCACATTGCAGCAACCTTACGAGAGTTGCACCTAAGAGGCCACAAAAAGCATTCTCTAAACTACAAAAAATAATTTTCCATTAATCCTGCCAAGACCACTATCAATCTTTACACACTGGGTACAGTTTGGAACTGCATAAAGTGCAAGCGCCAAAGGGTGTGGTACCGGAACACAAGGAAAGACTAACAACAACTCTTTGTCATTCAAGGATATACTTAGGGGAGACTTAACTAATGGAATTCAGAATGATTGTTATCATATCATTACCATGTTTACTCAAGCGCAGTAGCGAGTTACCCTGAACTACGGCATTCAGAATCTTTATTCCATCCTCATCATATAAACTTGTGTGCCATGCAATAAAGAGGGTTCAATCTTTGAACTTAATAGTAAATTTAGAATACAAATAGAAAAGGATACAGGAATCAGACGGCAGAGGCACTTCAGTATCTCCAGCCTACACGAGTCAACATAATAGATTAAAAACTATCCGATTTAAAAGTCACTGCCAATACAATCTACGGAGAAAAGCATAAAATATGAAAACATAGATAATAATTACCAGATCAAGTTCTTCTTCCCATTCCTCCTCACTATCATTACCCTCTTCATCATCTTCAACATTGTCAGGTTCCTCATTCTCTTCTAAACCTGGGTTCCAGATACAATAAAAATATTCAATTATTGCTCAACTATCATACCAGCAATAGTAAATTTTAGCAGCAAAAGATACTAAATTCTGGTTCTGGAACAAAAAGTTCTTCCATTTTGGTTCATAATCATATTAGATATAACAAATTGACTAATTTTTTTTTTGTAATACCATGACCATTCTGCTACAAATAACACTTTTCAGGAAAGACTAGAAAACTTTTTCAGAGAAAACAGACAACAAACTTGCTCGGAGGAACCTATATAGAGTTCTCCCTTACCACGTTAGATCATATAGTACTCAAGATAAGTATTATGTAGGGATTTTTTGAACAATAAGTGTATTACAGGTCTATGAAATCAGCAAAGATTTAAAATTTCAGCTCTTAACAAGAGAGGTTGGAAGTTGACTGTTTCTTAATTCTTCTTAAATCATGGTCTTGGATGTGGCAATAATTTGTTCCTTCAGTTATTATATGCTAAAGCTATATCAATTTTAAGAACCATGAACTTCGTAAAAAAATTGTGAAAAACTGAAAAGAAAAAAAAGTTGACATAACCTGGATTGGCTTGCTGGAATTCCTCTCCATCAAGCTTCATGGCATTCCTAATGCATTCCCGCTTCAGTTTTTCAAACCTAGAAGTGGCAGCTCTAAGTAAATTCTCTGCACCAGGCTTGGGAAATATTGATAGGTACCTCACCATTAGACGTTGTCTAATACAATTCATTGTATTTTGTGAGAACCACCCAGTTGCAAACTGTAAAGTTAGCATGAATGATGCAACTCAGGTAGGTAATGGAATTTGTTACAATAGCTTCATGCACAAAATATAAAAGGAAGCAAATTTTCTGATATTTTATTGCTTGAGACATAAATTACAGCAGCTTGATATACACACAATTTCACGACAGAACAAGATTATATACAAGAAATTGTCCACTTAGTTGGTTCTTGTTTGTTAAAGAAAAAAGAAAAATGAGCAATTATGCATCACCTTTCATACCACGAGATAAGAAAAATATGAAACATGTCAAAAGCAAAGTAAAGCAAATTTATGTCATAAATGTGATATATTATTATATTAAACAAAGATCCGCATGAAAATCTTACGGTGCAAGTTGCCTGTGATGGAGGCTTATTTATTTCTGATTGAATATAATCATCAACAAGCTCAAACAACTGTAAAGATGTCTGGAACTTGTAAGGGAAAGCTCGAAAGGCACATATATCCTCCCATCTATGCTTCAATCTGCATGAAATAATAGCCTTTACACATGAGGAAATAACACAATGACAAGATAGTTATGATATAGTGACAATAAACAGATATGTTATATCAACTCCGCCTGTGTAATGTCTATTTACATGATTTTACATTGATATTCCGGTTCCTCTATCTTATGCATACACATGGATGGAGTTTCTCCTAAATTACAGTTTCGTTTGGTAAAGCCTGAGATAAATCAAAGAAAAGGACTTACTTGTTGGCTGAGTAAGTATCGCAGTAACTTCGCAAAGGGATTGGCACTCGATAATCAATTCGCTGATAACTGCTAAACCAAAATTCTTCATGCTCAGCAATTAAAACACTAATTACAGACGCTATTTCCTACTTCCTATATTGTTATGATATACATGCGAAGCATGTGCAACTGAAATGTATGAAAGGATAACATGACACCTCAGCGTATTAGTAGTCAACAATGTTACCAAACTGAAAAACGCATCAGAAATCTGTTTATTTTGGAAGCTAAATAGTTTTGAGTCAAATGTATGATAAAAATTCATGAGATTATTTAGAAATCAGGAATGAGTCTTACATGCGTGAATCAGGATCTTTACGTGGATCATATCCTATCTTGATCCAGAACCTTAGAAATGGTCCACTGGAAAAGTAGTAAGAGATTCTAGAGAGAAGCCTACAAGAGAGAATGTAAGGCCACTGCATAATTATCAAAGCTGTAGCAATTCATTGTCACAATATAAAAAGCAAATAAGCAGAATTTTCATATGTCACCTTCTGAGCATGTCATGTGAAAAGCTTAAGCCCTTATCAAGCAGGCGTTCAGTGAGCGAATTTTTGGACCATATAGGTCGCTCATCAAACATTTTAGATACGACCATTTGCGGCTCCCACTGATCTGAGCTTTGTGGTATGTACTCCTCCCAATTCACTCTTTTAGGAATCTGTATGAAAGCTAAGTAAAGCCCAAACCAGATATTTTGAGCACATATATTTTGTACACATGTAATTAAAATAATTTAAAAAGGAAATCCTCTAGTTAATCGAATAGCTAATTATAATATTGAAAAATCTCCTAAGGGATAGCTAGTCTTCTTAGTTGTTTTTTTTTTTTGCTTCAGCTTTGTTTCTAGTGTAACGAAAAAAAGATATAAACTACGAGGTCAAAGTGTAAATTTAAGTAAAAAGGATTTTACAAAGCATAAGCAAAACAAAGAACAAACAGGCATATCATAAAACCATGCAAAACTTTTCAACTCCAATCATTTTTAACTATGATGGTTCCACCAATCGACAGAAGGATATCTTTAATGTCACAATCAAGTGCAAGAACTGGTTCCATCTCTGTGTCCATCTGCATACAACATTGCAACAAGTAAATATTCTTGCTAAATATTGCATATGTCTAATGCCACCCAAAAAAATATGTACGAACAAAATGTGATCTTTCGAATAACTGGAAAGCACATTTCTAAAGACTTTTATCCCCATAAAAAAACCATGCAGAAAGTAAGGCGGCTTGCCATCTAATTTACGCAAATATTGTCTACAAGAAATTGAACACAAATATTAAACTTCTCGGAGGAAATATGGGTCAGGATTGTTCCATTCTTAGAGGCTTTTTATCCCTTCTGTCATCTCTCGACTTTGCATAATTCAACCACTGCGGATGTTTCTTTATAGTTAATTTTTTAAGGTTTTGGAGGATATTTGTTTCTCCTCTAGTTGTTCTTGCCTCTTTCTCACTAATGTAGTTTCTTTTGCTACCACAGAAAAAAGATATTTCATGTTTATGATGAATGAAACAGCAAGATGAAAGAAAGTCCAAAGTTGTAGAGTCAACAAACAGGTTACTCACCAAAGGTTATGGTATATTTTACTTTTTTGCCAAAAGGATTAAATTTTATGCCTAAATGCTATAAAGGAAGAATTTTTAATTAAGATTACCTCGAAATGTGGTTGTAAAATATGCTTTTGTTTCTTATGCTCTTGTTTCTTTTTTGAACTCAACACGGTTGGTGGTCTCAAGCTGAAATAAGAAAAGACTGAATCACTTCAACAAAGTAAAGCAAGATGAAATTTCCAGTCAAAATTTGCAAGAATAACTAATGGAAAAGTTACAATAAAAAGCTGTAGAAGCCGATAACTGAATAGAAACATAACTGAGGGGAAAAAAAGTAGAGTAGGAATAAGAACATAAGAAGTTTTTAAATACTTCAATTTTAAGAATATAGCATGTCCCACTATCCAAGTACCTCAAACTAGAGAAACAATTGCACAAAACATACGTATACATACATATAGAAGACAGAAATAGTAAAACCCCACTGAAAGACAAGCCACTCTAAGAGCTAGAAAGGAACTCTATGAGCTAAGAAAATAATAATAATAATAATAATAATAATAATAATAATAGAAAACAAAAAATAACATACAATTAGTATCACATTAAGTGACTCCAGTTTTTTTCCTCATTGTTAAGGTCAACTGTCCAAGTTATAGTACCCTACCATCATCCTCTTCGAATGTACAAATATTTAAATGGTCCTAAACAGTTATGGTATTGTATCCAATATAGTATCATCCTTGCTCATCCTTGACTTTTCTCTTAATCACTAAACAAGAAATGTCAGAGAAACTTACACCAAATTTTCAGGAATATCTTTTGGAGCAAAAACTGGAGGCACTATAATCATAACATCCTCATGATCCACATCCGTGAGACCACCCTTAGCTATCAAAGAACACAATCACAAATCAAAAAATCGTAAAACAGGCATTGAATACTCTTCAAACATGAAGTCAAAGTAACAAACATGGAAGCAAGATATCCACCAAAGAGCGGTTCTTCTAGTTCCGACCAGTTTCTCTTCTTACTCCGGGCAATGTCAGCATGAACCGGAATAACATGTTGGTAGTCAGCCATTCCTTCATGATATCAAAATACATACAACAAAAAAGCCAACAAGATAATTTGGTTAGGAGGTTGAATAAAGTATTTGACCAAAACCAACCCGATTTCGAGCTTCTAACCATCAAAAAAATAAGCTTCTGGAACACGAGCAACAATATCGGCACAGAGACTTTCATCATTGTCAACTTTATCAGCCGCCGTGTGCTCGTTTTCTGGTTGGTTTTCTTGCGTTACATTGTCCTTTCTACTTGTGGAACCATGATCACATGGCAACTTTCTACTCTTTGATATTTTGAGAAGCAATGTGTTGGTGGGACGAAGCTCCCCTAACACAGGATGTGAATAAGGGTCTTCAGGGCGGAAATGGAGCTCTAGTTTGTTTGATTGTGAACTTCGAGCCTGAAAATGTCATTCCAGACTAATAAAGGTCACAAAATGAAATCTCATTCTTTCACACACATACATTTTACTATCTACAACAATTGACAAGGATAATGAATGTAATGTAATAAAAGATACCTTGAGGATGCCTTGAATTCCACCGAGGGTGTTGACGGCACGAGACACAGAAGATGGATAAGCAGGATAGTGCACCAGAAATCCCTGAGGGTCAGGTAGAACCCCTGAGATTGCGCCATCCTTGATCACTCCCATTAACTTCTACCCTAAGAATAGATTGAAGTTAGCAATCAACCATGATCTCCTCCAAGCTGATTTCTCTCTGTGAACCCTAATTTTATCATTTAAACATGTAATTTGCAGAACCTTGTTTGATTTGTTTCTGCTTGTTGACAATTGCATGCAATAATTCCAAGTAAGTAGTAGTAAGAAGAAGAATCGAAATTCAGTACCTTGGAAAAGGAATGAGAGATTCAGAGAGGTGAAGGGGAGTTGGGTTTGGGGCCCCCCCTATGGGCCCCCCCGCCCCACTTAAAGTGGGGAAATTACTGGAACGCCCCCCTTTAATAGAATACGGAAGCAACATTTCCGTATTCAATACGGAAGTCTTATATCCGTATTATATTAGTATGTAAACCGGCAAGGGTTTATTCAAACCCATTTCAAACTTCATTCCGTATTTTGCCAAGCTCTTCTCCCCTCTTCAACCTTCGATCTCTGTCGCTCCCCTTGCTTGAATCGTGTACTTGAAAGGTTCCATCATCTCCATCAAAGCTCTTCACAACCCCATTCTCAGAATTGAAACCTAGAGGTAAGGATTTTTGGATTTTCCCCATTTAACTTGAAATTATGTTAATCATTGAACCCTAGGGTAGTCGATTGTTGCTTGTGTAGAGGTATTGTTGGCTGAAATGTCTTGAATGTGGTTTGGGTTTAGGGCCGATAGCTCATTGTCGTTAATGGCGTTTCTGGGTAAATACGGATCACAGGTTTCCGTATTGAATATGGAAAATGGTTTTCCGTATTCAGTATGGAACATGGTTTTCCGTATTGAATACGGAAAAACGTTTTCCGTATTCATCTCAGAACCAAACCCAACACTTATAATTGATTCTGGGTTCAGAATCAATTATAGAAGGTTTCCAAAGCATTTGTGAGTAGTTTCTAGATGCCATAATTGATTATTAGGAAAATAAAAGTTGATCCAAGCATGCATAATCCACAAAAGATCCGATTATCATCTATGTACTTATAAAATTCTAGGAATTTTCCATTTGCTTGCATCATGTTTCTGTCTATGGCTGAAATGGTATATATAGTGAATGTTTGCTCTGAATATATAGTGAGAATGAAGAACAGAAAGAGGTCTCATGCTTCTAGTGAGGATGTCGGGGCTACTGAGGATAGACACCGGCGGTTACATGCTTCTAGCCGGCGCGGCGATCATGCTGCAACCTCTCAGGCGGTGGAGGCTTCAGCTCCAGTTGTTTCTCCGCCGTCTCCCATGATTGAGGTTCCTCTGGTTGATTATCCACCGTCTCCCACGGTTGAGATACCTACAGTTGTTTCTCCGCCCTCTCCCATGGTTGAGTCATCAGGCGAGGAGTCCTCAGGCGAGGAGTCTTCCGGCGAGGAGTCATCAGGCGAGGCCTCATCCGGCATGGGAGGATCTGACGAGGATAGTATTCCTCCGCCTACTGTTGATGCTGATGTCCTGCCGCCAGAGCAGGGGGAGCAGGGGGCACAGGGTGGCGAGGAGGACCTGATCCAGAGGTTGCCGCCGTTTCCGGGGGGGCCTGTTGAGCTATCGCTCCTCACCCATTATGCTGATCACAAGGCTCCCTGGGCGTGGCATGCACTCCTACGCACAGACGAGCGGTATGTGGACCGTCGACAGTTGAAGGTGGCCACAGCTGGGGGGAAGGTTTGGAACCTTGCTTGTGATGGTGATTCAGACAGTCACAGGCGGGTTCAAGAGTTGATTGAGCAGACGGGTCTTCATCAGCTACCCTATTGCAGCTACCTGGTGACAGATGCAGGCCTTATTTTGGCCCTTGTGGAGCGATGGCATGAGGAGACTAGTAGCTTCCACATGCCGTTCGGGGAGATGACTATCACCTTGGACGACGTGTCGGCTCTTCTCCATCTCCCCATGGGGTCGAGGTTCTATACGCCTGGGAGGGGGGAGAGGGACGAGTGTGCAGCGCTCTGTGCTCAGTTGATGGGAGGATCTGTTGGTATTTATGAGGCTGAGTTTGATACGAATAGGTCCCAGACTATTCGCTTTGGGGTCTTGCAGACCCGGTATGAGGCTGCGTTGGCGGGTATGTCTTAATTATTATTGTATTGTCTTTGTATCTATTATTATTGTATTGTTATAAACTATTAACTTAATTCACTTCATTGTAGAGCACCGATATGAGGACGCTGCACGGATTTGGCTGGTGAACCAGCTAGGCGCCACGCTCTTTGCTAGCAAGAGCGGAGGCTACCATACGACCGTCTACTGGATAGGGATGTTGGAGGATCTTGGTCGAGTGTGCGAGTACGCGTGGGGCGCGATTGCGCTCGCTACGCTATACGACCAGCTTAGTCGAGCGTCCAGGAGGGGGACGGCCCAGATGGGAGGTTTTAGCTCGCTCCTGCTAGGATGTGTAACATCCCGATCTGACGACTGGCCTCACGGTAACAACACGAGTCTTTTTAGTGCGCTTTGTCCTCACTCGCGCACTTCCCGGGAAAACTTCCCAGGAGGTCACCCATCACGATATTGCTCCAAGGCAAGCACACTTAACTATGGAGTTCTTATCAGTTGGGCTCCCGAAAAGAAGTTGCAACTTGTTGTTATGAGTAGTACCAATCAAATCATATATGCCCTCCTCAACTGTATAGTCCATCCCTATACAGTCTCGGAATACCTCTTGTTCGGGTGTGAGATCGGTTCATTCATGTGCCCCTCCGCCTAGAAGCCTGTCAGGAGCCGTTCCTTGTCCGTGCCTCACTGCACCGGCGATCACTCCCCGCCCTCGTCGGCCCCGGGCGTCACAGGCCCACCAGCTTCCGCTTGGTTCGTCCCCGAACCACACCGTACTGGGAGAGGTCGGCTCTGATACCACTTTGTAACATCCCGATCTGACGACTGGCCTCACGGTAACAACACGAGTCTTTTTAGTGCGCTTTGTCCTCACTCGCGCACTTCCCGGGAAAACTTCCCAGGAGGTCACCCATCACGATATTGCTCCAAGGCAAGCACACTTAACTATGGAGTTCTTATCAGTTGGGCTCCCGAAAAGAAGTTGCAACTTGTTGTTATGAGTAGTACCAATCAAATCATTTATGCCCTCCTCAACTGTATAGTCCATCCCTATACAGTCTCGGAATACCTCTTGTTCGGGTGTGAGATCGATTCATTCATGTGCCCCTCCGCCTAGAAGCCTGTCAGGAGCCGCTCCTTGTCCGTGCCTCACTGCACCGGCGATCACTCCCCGCCCTCGTCGGCCCCGGGCGTCACAGGCCCACCAGCTTCCGCTTGGTTCGTCCCCGAACCACACCGTACTGGGAGAGGTCGGCTCTGATACCACTTTGTAACATCCCGATCTGACGACTGGCCTCACGGTAACAACACGAGTCTTTTTAGTGCGCTTTGTCCTCACTCGCGCACTTCCCGGGAAAACTTCCCAGGAGGTCACCCATCACGATATTCCAAGGCAAGCACACTTAACTATGGAGTTCTTATCAGTTGGGCTCCCGAAAAGAAGTTGCAACTTGTTGTTATGAGTAGTACCAATCAAATCATTTATGCCCTCCTCAACTGTATAGTCCATCCCTATACAGTCTCGGAATACCTCTTGTTCGGGTGTGAGATCGGTTCATTCATGTGTCCCTCCGTCTAGAAGCCTGTCAGGAGCCGCTCCTTGTCCGTGCCTCACTGCACCGGCGATCACTCCCCGCCCTCGTCGGCCCCGGGCGTCACAGGATGGGTCTACGAGTACCTTTCTGACCGCGTCATTATCCGTAGGGCGGATCCGGAGTACTCGCAGGACCAGCCTAGGGCGCGGCGGTGGGCTATGTCCCGGGTCGGGCATGCAGGCCTTGATGAGAGGCGAGTCATGCTCGATGAGCTGACGGTGGATGACGTTATATGGACCCCATTTGAGGACCATCGGGCTCATCGACCACGGGATCCGAGGGCCATGTATTCTGGCTACATCCGGTCGCCATTTGGCCGTGTTGTTCGACGGCATCTACCAGAGAGGGTTCTGCGCCAGTTTGGCTTCATACAGGATGTCCCTCGACACCCCTCTGAGATCCAGACGTCTGGGTCCCTTGCTGAGACCGCAGATGCTGCCTTTGCTGAGTTTGCGCCGCACCTCCGCCCTCAGGGGATCCCCGCTACATATCCGGGAGAGGCTGTGGAGGATTACATGAGGTGGTACAGCGCTGTGTCCCATCGGTTCATCATCCCTGATGATAGGAGGGAGGAGTTCAGTGCAGTGGTAAGTTTGAATTTTATTTTCCATTCAATTGTGATTTTTTGTTCATGATATTTTATTTGTTTCTAATGTATCTACATTATTTTTGCAAACTGTTATGCGTCGGGCCGTGGACTTGTTGGAGCAGTCACTCGAGGTGCCAGATGCTCCTGCAGAGGGCACGCATTCCCGATCCCTCACTGAGAGGGCGCTGGATCTTATTAGATCCAATGCCTTCATTGGTACCCAGGGGGTAGCCTTTGCTGCTGTCCGAGGAGCTAGAGCTGCAGGAGGCAGAGGTCGTGGAGACAGAGCGCGTGGAGGCAGAGGCCGTGGAGGCAGAGCCCGTGGAGAGGGTGCTCCTGCAGAGGGTGCTCCTGCAGAGGGTGCGCGTGGAGGCAGAGGCCGTGGAGGCAGAGCCCGTGGACCTAGAGGTCGTAGAGGGGCCGGTAGGGGTCGGGGCGAGTGATTGACTGTATATTTGTATATTTTTTTTGTATTTTAATATTATGACATGTGACTCTTTGTATTAGGACTCTCTTTATATTAATCATGCTTTCTATTTTCACTCATTATATGCCGACTCTTGTATTGAAAAAAACCCGTATAACTACACCGTAAATAATCAAAGGCAGGATAAGTAACATAAATAATTCATGGCAAACAGTTTAAAGGGTACACAAAATTATTCAGAAGCAACACGAAAACAAAATTAATCCTCAGTGATATCGATGAAGTCGTGGGGTCCGCTATCCTGTGGAAATACTTTGACTATGTTGGGCAACGTTATATTCAGATAACGAACAGATTTACTCGGTGCAAACACAGCAACCTGCAAGTAAATTGCAAATTTAAAAGATTAATGCGTACTTGTTCAAAGGAAGCAAGATTAATGTTTAAGGTAATAGACCTTTTGGAGAACAAGAACAGATCCAACAGTTATGACATTCCTAAATTCCCCGTCAGTGAAGGCCTTGCGATGGACGCTAGCGTCAACGGTGCCCGTAGGGTCCTAAATCAATGCAATCGTGAGAGAAAATGAGACAACAAATTGACGGTTAAAGAAGCTGGACAAAAGCGAGCAAATACCTTGAGGGTAATAACAGCAACAACACTCTCTACTCTCTCAACATTCGTTGTGATTGTGCCCAGCGGAGTGGCAGATTCCACCAATTGCAGGGCTGTAAGCCAAGCATTTGAATTGAAATCAGGATCGGTTTCGGTTGATCTGTCTTCGAGCGCACGCCTCACAAATTCTTGGGTCGGAATGAGTAGTGTGTTAGGGTTGGATCTACGCCCATACATGGCAGCCTGGACGGCGCCAGCTGGCCCATGAATGAGAGGACGAGAGCTGCTAGAAGTGCTGCCTTGACGTTTGCAACGGCGGACTAATGCATCCCAGTCTTGTTCCATTGTTTTTTTTTATCTTCGAAAGCAAGACATGAAGAAAAGGATGAAGAAGAATAAAGAACCCAGAGAGATTTATAGCAGAATGGTCAAAAGATTTATGGTGTTTGGTGGATAATACAAGTGTGGTTGGGGTTGGTTGGTGGTAGATAGTAATGTCAGGTTTCAAGTTCGTCATTTAGTGGATGAAAATGACAAGACTCTGATGATGGGGTGGTTGGAAATGACAGGACTCTGATGATGGGGTGGATGAAAATGACAGGACTCTGATGACAGAGTGGTTGTCTATTTGGATGAGCCCAAAATACATCCCTAATGACTTCCGATCCAGGCTCATGTCTTTCAAAGTGGACATACTTGTCACCGTCCAACTTCTTCAACAAGTGTTGCATTTCTGTGAATCCCCCGCGGAGGGATTTTCTTAACCTCTTGCAAACACCATAAATCTGAGATATGGTAGTCAAGTTTGAAGGATTGTTTTCCTTCAAAGTCAACAACATCTTTCTCGGTGGAACCCAACTCCTTGTCATTTTTCCCACTTGCTCCTTCTCTCCGGGTTTTAGACGACCAAAAAAATTGTGCCCAAGTAGTGACCTAGCTGGTTCATGGTTGTGTATATCTTCCATCACCTTTAGCCGCCAATCTCTATCTATGCCATTTTTCCTAGGTCGTCCTTTTAGTCTAAAAGGACAACCTGTCTTTTGTGATCTCGTCCCTTCAACAAGGTCAGGGTCTCTATAAGGAACATATTTACCATGCTTCTCGCACCCCAACATGACATAAGCTTTTCTGCTTCCATTCCCACCATAATCTGACTTTGTGATCAACGTAACATATCCATTTTCAATCGCAATTCCATGAACCCAATTGATAAGATCATCACGGGTAGGGAAAATCTGTTATAATAATAAGAATTGATTACAAGGGTGATCAAGACATAATAAGAATTGATATATTACACTCTCAAAACAATGCAAAAATATGTTCAAAAAATACCTGATCAGTTGCAAATAAATGCGAGACATCTATACTTATACACGGGGGCACAAATGCTGGTGGTGGCACCTCTGTAGTGGCCTCTTCAGGTTGACCATTGTGAAATCCAGCTTCAATCAATTGTGACTCACCAAAGAAAAATGAATCTGTCATCCCTGGAAGAGAATACGGAAAGTTACATTCCATACACAATACGAAAATATACTTTCCATACCGAATACGGATTGTTACTTTCCATACTGAATACGGAAAGTACCTTTCCATATTCAATACGGAAGATAACAATCCGTATTATATCACGACTCAGAATTCAAAAACCCATCCTTCTAACTACTTAAACTACTTAATCTAACTACTTAAACTACTTAATCTAACTACTTCCACTACTTAATCCTACAAAATAACAACAAATAAACACATAGACTTACCTCTACTACAACACTTGTTGTAGTGGTGGAGAGCTTGGGAAATGAAGGAGTGGATGGTGGTGGAGAGCTTGGGAATGAAAGTGAGGTAAGAGAGGGTGAGAGAGAGGGTGGTCTGGAGGCATTGAGGAGGTTCAGGGGGGCTGGTGAGGGGTTGGTGAAGGTTGGTGAGGGAGGAGTAATGGTGGAAAAAGGGGGAATCCTGTCAGAGTTAAATACGGAAAATACCTTTCCGTAGTCATCAAAATATAATACGGAAAGTACCTTTCCGTATTCAGTTAAATTGAATACGGAAAGTACCTTTCCGTAGGGCACTTTTGGGTTTAAAAAAGCTTGGGAATGAAAGTGAGGTAGGAGAGGGTGAGAGAGAGGGTGGTCTGGAGGCATTGAGGAGGTTCAGGGGGGCTGGTGAGGGGTTGGTGAAGGTTGGTGAGGGAGGAGTAATGGTGGAAAAAGGGGGAATCCTGTCAGAGTTAAATACGGAAAATACCTTTTCGTAGTCATCAAAATATAATACGGAAAGTACCTTTCCGTATTCAGTTAAATTGAATACGGAAAGTACCTTTCCGTAGGGCACTTTTGGGTTTAAAAAAAAAGGGTGGGGCGCGCAGCCCCATAGGGGAGGCCCCAAACCCAACTCCCGAGGTGAAGGGGGCACGGAATGGTCAACTTGCAGACGGAGAGAATTTGATGAAACCGGACAGTGCGTAGCAGCGTTATTAAACTCGGCTCGGACCGGCCGGTTCGACCGGTTGAACCGGGAACCGGACCCTGACCGAACAATTGTGTTCTGTTGCATAAAATAAACAAAGGTGAGTTGGATAAAAAATAATTAATTAAAATTATGATGAATTAATATATTCGTTTTTGTTTATCCCATGAAAATCTTCAAAATCTGTGTTATTTTTGTTATGTTTATTACAAGACAGTTTATGAATTAAAAGGAAAAAAATTAATTTTAAAAAAACATAAATTTGTAAGTCTTTTCGGGGTGAATGTGTTAGTTATTGTTTTGTAGAATCACAACTATTTTAGTTATTTGTGGTTTTTGTCTTTGTTTTTTTTTTGGTACATCGAAAAGATAAATTTTACTCGTCAAAGATTGATCCTGAACATTTCCCTCACTAACTCATATGTCACCCAGCTCTTACCACTTGAGCAATCACTCATTTATTTTTGTTTATTTAAATGTTGCTTTTTTTAATTTAGTTTTTATATAAAAGAATAATAATTTATTGCAGATAGTTGAAGTTAAATATATGAAGCAATAATAGACACTGAGAAAATTCTCTCATTTGTTTTGGCAAATGAAATAACTACATTGAAATAAAACTGAGAAAATGTATTTCCTTCATGAATTTTCTAAATTAAAAGAAAATATATTGAAGGTGCGAAAAATACTAGAAAGGGGGGGTTTGAATAGAGTTTTTAAAAAAAAGTTTCCCTTTTTAGGTTTTGACAAACTTAAAGATAAGAACTAGGTGCTAAAGAATATGAAGTAGAGCACACAAGTATTTTACCCTGGTTCACTTGAGATAAAAGCTCAAGTTAATCCAGTCCACCCGTGAAGGTGATTTCTTCCTTCTTCTGATGAAGGCAATCCACTAAAATCAATGAATGTTGCAACTGCACTTGCAACCTGCAAAGTGACTAACAGTACACTGATTTTCTCACTAGTATACTCTCAAGAAGCTGATCAACCGATCCTCTCAAGACTAGCTAAACACTGAACCAAACTTGATTCAGTCCTCTTAAGATCCGACCAAACTTGGTCTCTTAAGAAACTTTACAAAGTGTTCGTAAAAGGTTTTGGGTTTACAAGAAATGCTTCTGAAAAGCTAATGGGAAACTCAGATGTTCAAGAACAATGAAGAAATATTGCTAAGAGATCGGTTAGAATGAATTCAAGAAAATCAGCAAAGTTTCTTAGCTTCTTTCTTCTATCTTCAGCCCTTATATACTCCAAGGCATTTGGTGTGGCCGTTGCTAGGGTTTTGCCCGTTGGAGTGGCAATCTTGTAATATCAGACTGCTAGGCTGAACGTGGTAGGTGGTGGGCAGTCTATGACTGTACGATGTGTACTATGACACCGACCTGTCCTTTCACCAGCTGACTTATGATCTAGAGTGCTTCAGATGGACGTTGGTGAAGCTTCTGATCAGTGTCAGACGGAAGCTTGGATCCTCTGACCTTGCAACTTCTGCTTCTGGACATGTTCCTCAGATCTTCTGAACGCCAGAGCTAGAATAGCTTGGGTCTTCAGAGCCAACTTCTTGCAGATCTTCAGAACTTGAGTCTTCTACTTCAGAACCGTTCCTTCTGGAACATCTGGTCTTCAGAACTTCTGACTCCGGTTCTTCAATACCTCTTGAGAGCTTCTATCTTCAGAACTTCTGAAGAATTTACCACTGTTCTGAACAAACATGGTGAGCTTTAGAACTCTCTTTTGGTTACTCTTGGGTCTTCATCTTCTGATGGAATCGGCTTGGGTCAGAATCAGAACATGTTTGTCACAACTATAAAGGACAAACGTTAGAGTACCATAATTGTTCATCCTTAAAAACCTTAATTGTAATCATCAAAATATAGAGATGCAACCACTGATCAAATCTTGATCTTACATATATTGGGAAAGATAATCGTAAATTTAATGATATTGATTCATAATATGTAACCACTACTTTTATTATTATATTTTAAATGTTATAATTAATAGATATTTAATAAATATAATTATCATTTTTGTATTTTTATTTTTATACACTTTGTACATTTATTAATTTATATTTTTTAATTATATATTTTTTGTTTACAAATAAAATGAAATATCACGTGAATATTAGAAATTTTTTTTTATAAATTTTTTAATTTTTTAAATGATATTAATTCATAACATGTAATCGCTAATTTAGATATTAAACATATGTAAATGGTTCACATGCATTATAAATGAGTATTATGCTATTAAGTATTATACTAAATGTAATTACTTCATAATATATTGTAACCAAAAAATTCAAAATATGTAATCATTAATTTGTTTTGAAAGGGGATGTAATCATTAATTTAATTTTATGACATTTAGTTGATTTATTATTAAGGAAGAGAATTTAAGATGGATTTTATTACTATGAATGTAGTGAATAAAGTAATTTACTATTTGAAATTTAATTTGAAACTTTCAGTTTTAAAGATTCATAACATATAATAATATATATTAATTAAATGATTTTTTTTGTCTTTTGGCCACAAGTCTCCACGGGGGAAAAGGACCTGGCCATAAAGGTATTATTCAGCCGGGATACGCTAGTGATGTCCCTGGCCACAAAAGTATTATTCAGCCGGAGACGCTCTACAGAGCTACTTGGTAGTAAAATAATCAAAGGGCTCTTTTATGTAAATCATAGGACACCAACCTTCATAAGATTCAGTAAGAGACTACACAATTTTTATAAGATTTGAATTGAGCTCATTAAAAAGTGATCATACTGATAAGAATCAGCAAACTTCAAATTATAGTATGTGTCTCTGCCAGTTTCATATATACCAATCCTTTAGTATGCGTCCCAAGAAGGAAATCCTTTGGACGTTTCCTGCAAATAGATCTCAGCACAAAAGACAAACACAAATCCAATGGTTGAATGCAGAGACACCCATCAAAGTCACATTAAGCTCTCAAAGTTCCTAAACCATTGTAGTGAATTTTATGATTTTGGGAGCTCATACCATGAGGCTGCTGTTGGGAAGCATGCATGTTCAACGGCTGTATTGTAGTGAGCGAAAGGCCGGGAGTAGAGACAATTCATCTGCAAAGAACCTAGGAAATTTATTGGATGTAAGAGTTGTTGTGCCAAATAACATGAAAAACTAAGCGTCAGTAAAATAAGGCATAAAACAACCACATCATCTCAATTTTAACTCATTATTGTTATAATTATGCATTTTTATTAAAAAGCTGGAACTACATGAAACCTGAGATTGAAGGTTAGCATTAGATCTCCATTTCTCTAACCTTCTATCTATTACCTATATATTATTTCTCTTCAGCTCTTCTAATTAACTAATTACTAATGGTTGGTTGCATAAAACTATTCACCTCTCGCCTATTACAAATTAATAACTTTTAATGTTTCTCCACATGTTACAAATTGGTCACTTTTAATGTCTCTCATCTGTTACAAACTAATAACTTTTAGTGTCTCTCATCCGTTACAAATTAATCACTTTTAATGTTTCTTCATCATCTATAGTTACGACTCGCCTACAAACATTATCTTAGTCCTTCTAATTCCAAAGACTATTTTATCTAGTCTTTGCAGGAGGCACATTTATGGTACATTTTTCCCACATGTTCCAATCACAGCTCAACCAACAATACATAAACAACCAATGAAAAATCATAATCAAACCTTGAAAACCATGATTGAATTGGGGAAAAAAAAGACTTGAACCTTATTAAAACCATGATGGGCCTCAATCGCAAGCTTAATCTTCTTTCCATTCAGTATAAACATGTTACAATATAAGCAAAAAAGGAAAAGACAAAGGGAGAGACCTAAGGGGCACTCATGTTAACCTCATCAAACGTCTTAACATCAAATTGCTAGAGCCTAGAGAGCTATCTAAGATCAACAAAATAAATTCATATTGAAAGTAGTGTAAAAAATTGAAAAGATAGAGGAATTAGAAAACTACCAATGCAATGCACTAATTCTCTGAAGGTTCAAGGATTCTCCTTTTACCTTCCACAACTTGTTCTCAGACAGGTAAAATAGCAATCATCCATATGATAGGTCAACTACTCTCAAAGCACTTCCAGCGACACCATATTGCACTGCTTCTTTAGCAGTTTCCAGTCGATATGGAAAAAGGAAATTATCTAAGCAGCACTTCAGATCACTTGAAAAATAAACACATTACAAAATTGTAAAAAAATGAACAAAAATTCTAAACAATAGAGGAACTTATAAGAGAAATAACAAAAATAGATTAAAATAGATTAAAAAAAAACAAATCAAAACCCAAAATCCAAATAAAAACATAACCAAAGTCTATTCGGTCAAACAAAAATTCAAAATCAAATTTAAAAAGTTGAAGTTGTGAAGGAAAACATTTATCTTTCCCAAAATGATTCTGCGGAAAATTTGAAAAGAAAATCAAAAGCATGATCATTAATCATCTTAAAGCCTAAAATCGCAACCATAATGGAAAAGAGAAGCCACAGTAGGAATTGAAACCTAGAGCTTGAAAAGAAAGAAGATGGAGAGTTGAATGAGGTGAGATTGTCAAAAGGATGATGAGTAAGTGGAAGATAGATGAGTCAAAAGGATGATGAGTAAGTGGTAGATGGATGAGAAAGAGAGCCAGGTTGAGGTAAATTGGGTGCGAAGAAGAAAAAGAAGATGTAAAAGATTTCATATATTAACAGAGAAGGGGAAAGAGGTTTTTATCCACGAATCAACCTAGCATATAAGAACAAACAGCATGAGCAAGTGACCAAAATCCTACAATCAAACGACATCGACATCAATAATTAAATGTCAAAATAAACCAATAAACCAAGGCTCCACACATAATCTCAAAATCTTCTTAAGCAAAACGGGTAGATCCCTAACCAATTTTTTTTTCAAGAAAGCTGACAAAGAAATAACAAATGAAAAGAAGAAATCAACAAAAGTTAAGGAATCTGGCGTGCTGTCGCTATTCATCTTGAAAATTAGCAGTCTTGTACCCTCCTTATTAAGAGAATCGCTCGAAGCTTGGTCACGACTCCTCAAAGAAGGTGGCAACATCAGCAGCTTCACGTTCTGCATTTTAACATTTCTAATGAGTCTGGAATTGTCTGTAAAGAAAAATCCACAAAGGCCAAGGTTGCAAGAATCTATGTCATTCATAACCTAGAAGATATCTGGACTGGGCGGGTCAGTACAAGCCTGTTGACCCGCCTAGTAAGGTTAGAGCCTTATGGATAAAGGCGTGGGTCCCAGCTTAAGGACATAGGCCCAGATTACTTTGTCTTATTTGTATTTAAAGGTGTATGTATTTGTCTCATTCTACATTGGGATTTGGGCCTTGTGTGTAAGGCCCAAATCCATGAATATTCTAGATAAGGACCACTCCCACTATAAAAGGGGTGTCCTCACCTTGTATTAGGTACCTTTTTGATCATTAATGAGATAATTTCCTTATTCATACATCACTCATATTCTTTTAGCTATGCTAGGGTTTATCAAGGGTACCTATTATCCTCTTTTAGACCTTAGACCAGAACATTGGCGTCGTCTGTGGCTCTTACTCAGTGATTGTTCTTCTACTGACGTGAGAGGCACTTCATTTGTTATGGAGACACGTTCTTGTGGTGGGCGAGCACCACGCCGTCGTGGTGGTGGCCGTCACAGCGGAGGCAGAAGCCAGGCTCACGTGGTCCAACCTGAGTTGGAGGGAGAAGCTTCCTCAGATGGAGCCTCGGTGGCAGTAAGATCTCACGCCACCACGGTTCCAGAAGTTCAGGTACAGTCAGGTGTGGCTGTTAGGTCAGGATTAGACCTTAAAGCTAAGCTTCCCAGCCCGGAAACAGATGCTTTGGGAGATCAGCAGGCTGACACACCTGCGCGGGCACCGGATAATGCGTTGGGAGCGTCATCTGCTGAATTGAAGCAAGTGTTGGACACCATCCAGGCGGTACAACGCCAGAATGAGTACTTACAGACTCAAGTAGAGTATCTTAACCAAATGCGTAATCTAAGGCGTGGACAGCGTGTGGATGCTGAGGACGTGGTTGACTTTCAGCCTTTTGCGCCCATTGTAGCTACAGTGGAGATTCCGGAGCACTTGCAGACTTTGACGCTGGATATGTATGGGGGCGACACTGACCCAATCGATCATTTACGGTATTTTAATACCAAGATGGTCATTGGAGGGGCGACTGATGCGGTAAAGTGCAGGTTATTGCCTTCCACATTTAAGGGTGTGGCAATGACTTGGTTTATCAAACAGCCTCCATATTCCATTTCAAACTTCACCGATTTGTCGACAAAGTTCTTAACACAATTTTCAGCCAATCAGACTCAAAAGGCGACCCCGGCTGATTTGTTCAACATTCGTCAGAACGTGGGCGAGCACATCAAAACATACATGGCGCGTTTCAGTTCAGTTAGAGGACGCAAGTTCAGAAGTATGTGTTGCGGCCTTCAAGAATGGACTCCGATGTGGATCATTGAACAAGGACCTAACCAGAAGGCCAACTAAGGACATGATGGACCTATGTGCCAGGGCGCAAGAATTCATCCTGGTGGAACAAGATGAACATACCAAAAAAGATAGAGACAACTGGCGTACTCAAACTGAAGGTACAACAGAAAAATGGCGTGGTTCGAAAGATCAGCGTCCAGCCCAGACGCCGCGCCAGCCTAGGCCCATGCCATATCCATCAGGAAGACAGGGGTCACAAGGTAACACTTGGCATCGGAATGCCCCGTTTACTTTGGCAGGCCAGGGAGGAAATGCACCCGCCCAAGGGCAACAAACCAATTTGAACGCTCCTCTTAGTACGATCTTGAGGGCGGTTGGACAGACAAATGCAGTTCAGATCCAAGGCTGAGATGTACTCTGCCTCTGCAGTAGAGAGTGCAATGGTTGATTGCCTCTTGCTTGCCCACGAGACTAAGTTGCTTCCCAGAAATTGACAATTTCCAAAAGTGCTTTTTCTCTCTGTTCTATCTCCAGCATAATCAGCATCACAATAACCTGAAAGCTTATACTCTGATTTTTTCTTATACATCAAGCCAAGGTTAGTGGTACCTTTCAGATACCTTAGGATCCTCTTAACAGCAGTTAAGTGGGTTTCCCTTGGATCTGATTGGAAACGAGCACATAAATGAACACTAAACAATATATCTGGCGTAGATGCAGTTAAGTATAGAAGTGAACCTATCATACCACGATAGAGCTTCTGACATACTTTACCACTTTCATCTTCTTTCTCCAGAATGCATGTAGGATGCATTGGAGTCTTGGCCACTGTAGATTCTAGCATATTGAACTTCTTCAGAAGTTCTTTAGTGTACTTGCTCTGATGGATATATGTTCCTTCTGGTGTTTTATTAACTTGTATACCCAGAAAGTACTTGAGTTCTCCCATCATACTCATCTCAAATTCAGCCTGCATCATCTCAGAGAATTCTTTGCATAGAGATTTATTAGCAGAACCAAATATAATATCATCAACATAAATTTGCACAATCAAGATATCATCTTTGTAAGTTTTGCAAAAGAGAGTTGTATCTACTTTACCCCTTACAAACTTATTCTCCAGAAGGAATGAGCTGAGTCTCTCATACCATGCTCTGGGAGCTTGCTTCAGACCGTAGAGTGATTTCTTCAATTTGAACACATGGTCTGGGTTCTTCTCATCCTCAAAACCTGGGGGTTGATGAACGTAGACTTCCTCTGATATATATCCATTTAGGAAGGCACTCTTAACATCCATCTGATATAGAATTATGTTGTGATTTACTGAGAAAGAGATCAACAGTCTGATTGCTTCTAGTCTTGCTACTAAAGCAAATGTTTCTGTGTAGTCTATTCCTTCCTGCTGGCTGTAGCCTTGAGCAACTAGCCTTGCCTTGTTTCTGACTACATCTTCTTTCTCATTCAACTTGTTTCTGAACACCCATTTTGTTCCAATTACATGGACACTCTCAAGCTTCTTTACTAAGCTCCAAACATCGTTCTTGGAGAATTGATTCAATTCTTCTTCCATGGCCAAAATCCAGTCCTTGTCCTGAAGAGCTTCATCAATTGACTTGGGTTCAATTAAGAACACCAATCCTTTCAGACTAAGCAAGGTCTCTTCAGAGGGTTTGAAGGTTGATCTGGTTCTGACTGGTTCGTCTTTGTTGCCCAGAATCAATTCCTTAGGATGAGCTGCAGTGATTCTGCTCTTCTTCAGAGTTTGTGAATCAGAGGGACCAGCTTCTTCTTCTGGATCATTTTCCTCTGGCTCAGCTTCCTCTGGAGCTTTGCCTTTGTCAGAAACATTAATGCTTAAATCTGCAAACTTCTCAACTAGCTTTGACTGGTCAGAGTCAAGCTTATCGTCAAATCTAACATGAATAGATTCTTCAATAGTTTTAGCATCAGTATTATAAAATCTAAAGCCTTTAGATCTCTCAGAATAACCAAGTAATAGACATTTAGAAGACTTAGCATCAAATTTATGCAATCTATCTTTAGTATTAAGAACATAACAAATACAACCAAAAGGATGAAAGTAAGAAATGTTGGGTTTTATGTTCTTCCACAATTCATAGGGAGTCTTATTCAGAATTGGTCTCACAGAGATTCTGTTCTGAATGTAACACGCTGTGTTTACTGCCTCTGCCCAAAAGTGCTTAGCCATGCCAGTTTCTTGGAGCATGGTTCTAGCCATCTCCTGAAGAGTTCTGTTCTTCCTCTCAACAACACCATTTTGTTGAGGAGTTCTGGGACAAGAGAAATCATGTGCAATTCCATAGGAATCAAACAGACTCTCAAACTTGTCATTCTCAAACTCTCCACCATGGTCACTTCTGACACGCACAATCCTACAAGCCTTCTCGTTTTGCACTTGGGCTATGAAGGTAGAGAACACAGCATGAGACTCATCCTTGCGGGTTAGAAACTTTACCCATGTCCAGCGGCTATAGTCGTCAACGATGACCATCCCATATCTCTTGCCACCTATAGACTCAGTTTTCACTGGTCCAAAAAGGTCGATATGCAGAAGTTCCAACGGCCTTGAGGTTGAGACAACATTCTTTGCCTTGAAAGGGACTTTTGTGAATTTTCCTTTCTGACATGCTTCACAAAGAGCGTCTGAAGCGAACTTCAGAGTGGGCAAGCCCCTAACAAGGTTTAGCTTGCTCAGCTGAGAAATCTTTCTCATACTGGCATGCCCTAACCGTCTATGCCATACCCATTGCTCTTCATTAACAGACAGAAGGCACTTCACATTCTGAGCCTCCAACTCAGATAATCTGATCTTATATATGTTGTTCTTCCTCTTGCTGTTAAACAGAACAGAGCCATCGATCTGACTTACAGCTCGGCAGGACTTTTGATTAAACATAACATCATAACCCTTGTCAGCTAATTGACTTATAGACAATAAGTTATGAGTTAAGCCGTCTACCAATAACACATTATCAATGCATGGACTGTAAGATCAAGTTTTGATCTAGTAGTACAACTCTATGTTTTGATGATTACAAGTTAACCTTTTGATATGAACAATTGTGGTACTCTAACGTGTTTTTCTGAGTGTGCTATTTACAGGCTCTGACCCTGACTCAATTTCACACAAATCAGAAGCACTGTGTATAAAGGGTAACCCAAGCAACGCTTTCGCATTCACCATGTTCAGTATGAACAGTGGAAAAGCTTCAGAAGATCTGAAGCTATACAAACTCTGATGAGGACTCAGTCGCTAGAAGCTCTGATGATCCAGAAGTTCTGACAACCAAGAAACACTGAAGGTTCAGATGTTCCGATGGTGTAGAAGACTCTGAAGATCCAGAAGCTGAATAGTGGAAACTCTGAAGTCCAGAAGCAAGAAACTCTGAAGGCCATGTTCTTCCCTCTGAGTTCAGAATCAGAAGATACAATGGTCAGAGGATCTGTGCTATCCCTCTGACTCTGATCAACCGGCTTCACAAGTTCCAATACGAAGCATTCCTCTGATCAGAAGTCTCCTAGGTTAAAAGGTCAAGTCGCTATCCAAGTACAAAAGCAAGTGTACCTTCCTGACGACCTACCTAACGTTCTCAGCCACAGCAGAAGCTGGATTTTCCAGAACTGCCCTCCAACGGTAGCATTTCCCATGCAACGCTCAACCCTAATCCTTGGAGTATATATAGAGGCTGAAGATTGAAAGAAGCGGCTAGAAGAAAAAAATATACAAGAAGCAATACACACGCGCAAGATATATTCTAAGCTTTCTTTCATCTTGTAATTTATTTTAGTTTACACTCAGCTTATTCAGAAGCAAACCCTTGTAAACACCAACCTCAAACAGTTGTTTGATTTTCCTTTAGGAGATCAAGGTTGATCGGATCCTAGAGAAGACTAAGAGAGTGAATCTTAGTGTGAGCTAAGTCAGTGTAATTGTTAGTCACTTGTAGGTTTCAAGTGCAGTTGTAACTCTTACCTGATTAGTGGATTGCCTTCATTCTAAGAAGGAAGAAATCACCTTAACGGGTGGACTGGAGTAGCTTGAGTGATTTATCAAGTGAACCAGGATAAAATCCTTGTGTGCTTTTCTATCTCTATCTTTTGCACTTAGTTCTCGAAAAGATTTGTTAAAATCTTTAAGGTGGTAGTTTTGTACTGAAAACGTTATTCAAACCCCCCCTTTCTACCGTTTTTCATACCTTCAATTGGTATCAGAGCGCAAGTTCTGATTACCACACCTAACAGTGTTCAGTGATCCGGGCCGGTGTGAAAAACAATGGCTGCCACCACCAGTGAAACTCAAAGAGATGGTTACAACGCAAAGCCTCCTATGTTCGATGGTCAAAGGTTCGAATATTGGAAAGATAGACTGGAAAGTTTCTTTCTGGGTTTCGATGCAGATCTCTGGGATATTATTGTGGATGGCTATGAGCGTCCAGTTGATGCAGATGGCAAAAAGATCCCAAGGTCAGAGATGTCTGCAGATCAAAAGAAGCTGTACTCACAACATCATAAAGCAAGAGCAATTCTTCTAAGTGCTATCTCCTATGAGGAGTACCAGAAGATTACAGATCGTGAGTTTGCTAAAGGCATTTTTGATTCTCTGAAGATGTCTCATGAAGGAAACAAGAAAGTCAAAGAATCAAAGGCATTGTCTTTGATCCAAAAGTATGAATCCTTCATCATGGAGCCAAATGAGTCCATTGAAGAAATGTTCTCCAGATTTCAACTGCTTGTAGCTGGCATACGTCCTCTCAACAAGAGCTACACAACAAAAGATCACGTCATAAGGGTCATCAGGTGTCTTCCTGAAAGTTGGATGCCTTTGGTGACTTCAATAGAGCTCACGAGAGATGTTGAGAATATGAGTTTAGAAGAACTCATCAGCATTTTGAAATGCCATGAGCTGAAGCGCTCAGAGATGCATGATCTGAGGAAAAAGTCCATAGCCTTGAAATCCAAATCTGAAAAGGCTAAGGTTGAGAAGTCAAAGGCTCTTCAAGCTGAAGAAGAAGAATCTGAAGAAGCATCAGAAGATTCTGATGAAGATGAGCTGACTCTGATCTCCAAGAGACTCAACCGCATCTGGAAGCACAGGCAGAGCAAGTTCAAAGGCTCTGGAAAGGCAAGAGGAAAGTCTGAATCCTCAGGTCAGAAGAAGTCATCAATCAAGGAAGTCACTTGCTTTGAGTGCAAAGAATCAGGGCACTACAAAAGTGACTGTCCAAAATTGAAGAAGGACAAGAAGCCAAAGAAGCACTTCAAGACCAAGAAGAGTCTGATGGTGACATTCGATGAATCAGAGTCAGAGGATGTTGACTCTGATGGTGAAGTCCAAGGACTCATGGCTATTGTCAAAGACAAAGGAACAGAGTCAAAGGAAGCTGTTGACTCTGACTCAGAATCAGAAGGAGATCCAGACTCTGACGATGAAAATGAGGTATTTGCTTCCTTCTCTACCTCTGAACTGAAACATGCTTTGTCTGATATCATGGATAAGTATAACTCCTTGTTGTCTAAGCATAAGAAGCTGAAAAAGAACTTATCTGCTGGTTCTAAAACTCCTTCTGAACATGAGAAAATCATATCTGATTTGAAAAATGATAACCATGCTTTAGTTAATTCTAACTCTGTGCTTAAGAATCAAATTGCAAAGTTAGAAGAAGTTATTGCCTGCGATGCCTCTGATAGTAAGCATGAATCTAAGTATGAAAAATCTTTTCAAAGATTCCTGGCTAAAAGCGTAGATAGAAGCTTAATGGCTTCAATGATCTATGGTGTAAGCAGAAATGGAATGCATGGCATTGGCTATTCTAAACCAATTAGAAATGAGCCTTCGGTGTCTAAAGCTAAATCCTTGTATGAATGCTTTGTTCCCTCTGGTACCATATTGCCTGATCCTGTACCTGCTGAAGTTGCTAAAAACCCTCTTAAAAAGGGATCTTTCTCTATGACTAAATATCATGCAAATATTCCTTTAAAATATCATGTTGAGACACCCAAGGTGATCAGAACCTTTGGGGTAACTAACAAAAGAGGACCCAGAAAGTGGGTACCTAAGGACAAGATTATCTATGTTGCAGATATCCTTGATAGCTCCACTGAAACACCAATCATGGTATCTGGACAGTGGATGCTCGCGTCACATGACGGGAGAAAAGCGTATGTTCCGAGAGCTGAAACTTAAGCCTGGAGGCGAAGTTGGCTTTGGAGGAAATGAAAAGGGTAAAATTATTGGTACTGGTACTATTTGTGTAGATAGTAGTCCATGCATTGATAATGTTTTATTGGTAGACGGCTTAACACATAACTTATTGTCTATAAGTCAATTAGCTGACAAGGGTTATGATGTTATATTCAATCAAAAGTCCTGCCGGGCTGTAAGTCAGATCGATGGCTCTGTTCTGTTTAACAGCAAGAGGAAGAACAACATTTATAAGATCAGATTATCTGAGTTGGAGGCTCAGAATGTGAAGTGCCTTCTGTCTGTTAATGAAGAGCAGTGGGTATGGCATAGACGGTTAGGGCATGCCAGTATGAGAAAGATTTCTCAGCTGAGCAAGCTAAACCTTGTCAGGGGCTTACCCAATCTGAAGTTCGCTTCAGACGCTCTTTGTGAAGCATGTCAGAAAGGCAAATTCACAAAAGTCCCTTTCAAGGCAAAGAATGTTGTCTCAACCTCAAGGCCGTTAGAACTTCTGCATATCGACCTGTTTGGACCAGTGAAAACTGAGTCTATAGGTGGCAAGAGATATGGGATGGTTATCGTTGATGACTATAGCCGCTGGACATGGGTAAAGTTTCTAACCCGCAAGGATGAGTCTCATGCTGTGTTCTCTACCTTCATTGCTCAAGTGCAAAACGAGAAGGCTTGTAGAATTGTGCGTGTCAGAAGTGACCATGGTGGAGAGTTTGAGAATGACAAGTTTGAGAGTCTGTTTGATTCCTATGGAATTACACATGATTTCTCTTGTCCCAGAACTCCTCAACAAAATGGTGTTGTTGAGAGGAAGAACAGAACTCTTCAGGAGATGGCTAGAACCATGCTCCAAGAAACTGGCATGGCTAAGCACTTTTGGGCAGAGGCAGTAAATACAGCATGTTACATTCAGAACAGAATCTCTGTGAGACCAATTCTGAATAAGACTCCTTATGAATTGTGGAAGAACATAAAACCCAACATTTCTTATTTTCATCCTTTTGGCTGTGTTTGTTATGTTCTCAATACTAAGGATAGATTGCATAAATTTGATGCTAAATCTTCTAAGTGTCTATTACTTGGTTATTCTGATAGATCTAAAGGTTTTAGATTTTATAATACTGATGCTAAGACTATTGAAGAATCTATTCATGTTAGATTTGATGATAAGCTTGACTCTGACCAGTCAAAGCTAGTTGAAAAGTTTGCAGATTTAAGCATTAATGTTTCTGACAAAGGCAAAGCTCCAGAGGAAGTTGAGCCAGAGGAAGATGAACCAGAGGAAGAAGCTGGTCCTTCTAACTCACAAACTCTGAAGAAGAGCAGAATCACTGCAGCTCATCCTAAGGAATTGATTCTGGGCAACAAAGATGAACCAGTCAGAACCAGATCTGCCTTCAGACCCTCTGAAGAGACCTTGCTGAGTCTGAAAGGATTGGTGTCCTTAATTGAACCCAAGTCCATAGATGAAGCTCTTCAGGACAAGGATTGGATTCTGGCCATGGAAGAAGAATTGAATCAATTCTCCAAGAACGATGTTTGGAGCTTAGTGAAGAAGCCTGAGAATGTCCATGTTATTGGAACGAAATGGGTATTCAGAAACAAGCTAAATGAGAAAGGAGATGTAGTCAGAAACAAGGCAAGGCTAGTTGCTCAAGGCTACAGCCAGCAGGAAGGAATAGACTACACTGAAACATTTGCTCCAGTAGCAAGACTGGAGGCAATCAGACTATTGATTTCTTTCTCAGTAAATCACAACATAGTTCTACATCAGATGGACGTAAAGAGTGCCTTCCTAAATGGCTATATCTCAGAGGAAGTCTATGTTCATCAACCCCCAGGTTTTGAAGATGAAAAGAAACCAGACCATGTGTTCAAATTGAAGAAATCACTCTACGGTCTGAAGCAAGCTCCCAGAGCATGGTATGAGAGACTTAGCTCATTCCTTCTGGAGAATGAGTTTGTAAGGGGTAAAGTAGATACAACTCTCTTTTGCAAGACTTATAAAGATGATATCTTAATTGTGCAAATTTATGTTGATGATATTATATTTGGTTCTGCTAATCAATCTCTATGCAAAGAATTTTCTGAGATGATGCAGGCTGAATTTGAGATGAGTATGATGGGAGAATTAAAGTACTTTCTGGGAATACAAGTTGATCAAACACCAGAAGGAACATATATCCATCAGAGCAAGTACACTAAAGAACTTCTGAAGAAGTTCAATATGCTGGAATCTACAGTGGCCAAGACTCCAATGCATCCAACATGCATTCTGGAAAAAGAAGATATAAGTGGTAAAGTATGTCAGAAGCTCTACCGTGGCATGATAGGTTCACTTCTGTACTTAACTGCATCTAGGCCAGACATATTATTTAGTGTTCATTTATGTGCTCGTTTCCAATCAGATCCAAGGGAAACCCACTTAACTGCTGTTAAGAGGATCCTAAGGTATCTGAAAGGCACCACTAACCTTGGCTTGATGTATAAGAAAACATCAGAGTATAAGCTTTCAGGTTATTGTGATGCTGATTATGCTGGAGATAGAACAGAGAGAAAAAGTACTTCTGGAAATTGTCAATTTCTGGGAAGCAATCTAGTCTCATGGGCAAGCAAGAGGCAATCAACCATTGCTCTATCAACTGCAGAGGCAGAATATATCTCAGCAGCAATATGCAGCACTCAGATGCTCTGGATGAAACATCAGCTGGAGGATTATCAGATCCTTGAGAGCAATATCCCAATCTATTGTGATAACACTGCTGCAATTTCGTTGAGCAAGAATCCTATCTTGCATTCAAGGGCAAAGCACATTGAGGTAAAGTATCACTTCATTAGAGATTATGTGCAGAAGGGCGTACTTCTTCTGAAGTTTGTTGATACTGACCATCAATGGGCAGATATCTTTACAAAGCCCTTAGCTGAAGATAGATTTAATTTTATTCTGAAAAATCTAAACATGGACTTTTGTCCAGAGTGAAGATAGATCAGAACCTCTGACTATGATACTTCTTGATCAGAAGATGTCTAGTCCAGAAGGTAACTCAATCAGAGTGTGTGTGCCCACTGGTACTGACTCTGAAGCTGAGACAACAACACGTGCGTCAGAATTTCTGATGCATAGTTCCTTGTGCCCGTGTGACAGTCTGTTGTGATTGCGTGTAGATATGCTTATCTCCTGTGTGTGATTGTGTATTTTACTGTTACTGTCTATCTTTAATTTTCAACCGTTGATCTTAAAGTGCTTTTTGAATCAACAACGGTTATTTGATAAAACCCACTATACACACACGTTCTCTCTCACTTCCGGTTTTCACTCTCGCACTCCCTGCTTTTCAAAACTGCCTCCTTCGTGATTTCTCTCTCGATCTCTCTTCATCCTTCAAACTTCATCTTCTACCTCAAACCTTCAACCTCTTCAAAATGGTGAGACAAACCAGAAGATCTACTGCAGATGCACCTCAGTTCCCTCACATGGTAGTCGGTTTGGCAACGGGTCAACGGGGCTCTGAGAACCCACACAAGAACAAGCTCAAGCTCAAGAGGAGATTGTTCCTATTGCAGAACGGGGCTGTGCCGTTCACTGTGTATTTCCTCCTGAGGAACTCCAAGTCCTTGCAGAATGGAGATTCAACCTCGACAACTTGGCTGCAAATGGGTTTGATCTTCGTCCTGAAGTCCAAGCTCAAGGTTGGGGAAACTACTTCAATCGACTTCGAGGACCGGTGTATGAGAAGCTAGTAAAGGAATTCTGGAAGCACGCTGATTGTGATGACACTCAGGTGGTCTCTTACATACTGGGTAGGAAGATCATCATCACGGAGAAGTCATTCGTGAATCTGCTAGGTGCAGAAACTGCTCATGGGTATCGGTTCTCACTGACGGAATCGAAGCTGAAACCCAGAACCAAGGACATCGTCAACAAGGCCCTGTACACCACCTTCAAACCGGGCAAGACGAGCTACAAAGTGATGGACCTTCAACCCAAACTCAGGGTCTGGCACAAGATCCTGCTCAACTGCATCAATCAACGACCAAAGGGCAGTTCTCCAGACTACATCAACTTCAATCAGAAGGCGATGCTGTTCTTCATTCAAGACAAGGAGAAGATCTGCCTTCCCTACTTCCTGTTCTCCTATTTGAAGGAATGCATCCGGAAGTCTCGCACCACCTCCTCCATCAAGTCAGCCATCAAATATATCCCTTTTGGGAGGCTGATCTCAGACTTTCTCATTGAAAGCAACTTGGTGCAAGATTTGATCAATGCTGGTTGCACAGAGGACTTGAGCACAATTGTTAGCGATGTCTTCACTGCCAACTCTCTGAAGAAGATGGGTTTGGTCCAGAAGAAGATTGCTCCTGCTCATGAGGACACATCTTCTGAGATCAGAGGAAGAAGAATGCCTCTGAATGACTACCCTCTGTGGACTCAAGCAGACCATCCTGAAGCCATCAGATGCTATGTTGAAGACCTCAGGGCTCAAGGATTCGAGATTGACCTTGATGATTTCGTCAGCAGACTTCCACCAGCTCCAGAGTTTCCTTCTCCTCCCAAGAAGAAAACCAAGAGGAAGATGGTTCTGGACGAATCCTCAGAGGAATCTGATGTCCCTCTGGTCAAGAAGGCGAAGAGCAAGCCTGATGATGATGATGGTGATGATAGTGAGGATGGTCCTCCAAAGAAGAAGCAGAAGAAAGTCAGAATTGTGGTGAAGCCTACTCGGGTGGAACCAGCTGCTGCAGAGGTCAGAAGGACTGAACCTCCTGCCAGAGTGACTCGATCATCAGCACATACAAGTAAGCCTGCACTTACCTCTGATGATGATTTGAATTTATTTGATGCACTCCCAATTTCTGCCTTACTCCAACACTCTTCAAATCCCCTCACTCCTATTCATGAATCCCAGCCAGCCGCACAAACCACCTCTCCACCACATTCCCCAAGATCTTCATTCTTTCAACCTTCTCCTACTGAAGCACCACTCTGGAATTTGCTTCAGAACCAACCCTCTAGGTCAGAAGATCCAACCTCTCTCCTTACCATTCCATACGACCCATTACCTTCTGAACCCATCATCCCCAACCAACCAGAACCCAAACCAACAGAACCACAACCCAGAACGTCTGATCACTCTGCTCCCAGAGCATCAGCACGTCCTGCTGTCAGAACCACGGATACAGACTCTTCATCAGCCTTCACACCTGTATCCTTCCCCATCAATGTCATTGACTCTCCTCCCTCCAATACCTCTGAATCACTTAGAAAATTCATGGAGGTTAGGAAAGAGAAGGTATCTGCCTTGGAAGAATATTACCTTACCTGTCCAAGCCCTAGGCAATATCCTGGCCCTAGACCTGAACGTCTAGTTGACCCAGATGAACCTATCTTGGCCAATCCTATCCAAGAGGCAGACCCCTTAGTCCAACAGGCTCACCCTGTCCCTGACCAACAAGAGCCAATTCAACCAGACCCTGAACCTGAACAATCAGTATCTAACCAATCCTCGGTTAGATCACCTCACCCTCTGGTTGAAACTTCAGACCCTCACCGTGGAACCTCTGAACCCAATGCTCCCATAATTAACATTGGTTCTCCACAAGGTGCCTCTGAAGCTCATAGCAGCAATCACCCAGCCTCTCCTGCACCCAACCTCTCCATCATTCCCTATACTCACCTTCAACCCACATCTCTCTCTGAGTGCATCAATATTTTCAATCATGAAGCCTCCTTGAGGCTCCGCAATGTGCAAGGTCAGACTGACCTCAGTGAGAATGCTGAAAATGTGGCTGATGAGTGGAACAATTTGAGCACTTGGCTGGTGGCTCAGTTTCCCGTTATGCTGCAGCTCCTGCATGCCGAGGGAAGTCAGAGCATTGAGGCTGCAAAGCAAAGGTTTGCTAGGAGGGTGGCTCTTCATGAACTCGAACAGAGAACCAAGCTTCTTGAAGCCATTGAAGAAGCCAAGAGACAGAAAGAACAAGAAGAAGAAGCTGCCCGTCAAGCAGCAGCTCAGGCTGAACAAGCCAGACTTGAGGCAGAACGTCTTGAAGCTGAGGCTGAGGCAGAGCGACTTGCACCAGTTCTGTTTACTCCTGCTGCTTCTGCTTCCATTCCAGAACCTCAAGCTGCTCAGAACGTTCCTTCCAGCTCTACTCCGACACGCTCATCCAGACTCGACATCATGGAACAACGTCTTGACACTCATGAATCCATGCTGATTGAGATGAAGCACATGATGATGGAACTTCTGCGCCGTACTGACAAATCTTAGTCTTTTAGGATCTCTTCTTTTTCTTCCTTTTCCTTTTTTTTAACGTTGTTTTATTTAAACTCTGCTTATTTACTTACTTTAATTTGTTCATTTGTGACTCTATATGCATATATCTATATATATTGTGTCACATATGTTTGCAAAACCTGTTTTATTCATAATTGTTCTATGTTTACATCATAATTCTTTCCATCATACATTATTCCCTATATCTAGAATGGAGGATCCTTCCTCATTCTTCTGCATTCTTGGCGCTGCTCCACTCTTTCCTTCTCCAGACGATCCAATGCATACTCTATGTTGCCAAGTTTGATGCTCAGATCATCTTTTTCTAGACTATCTTCTGTCGTCTTAAGTCTCTTTTCCACAGTCTCCTTCTCTTCCAGCAGATTCAGCTCCCGCTGGCAAAGCTCCTGAATCTCTTCCACGAAGCAGAGGAACTCCTTCAGATCTTTCTCCATCTCTGGACCAAGATCTTCTTCAAGCAGTGTCTTCGTCAGCTCTTGTATGGTCTTTGTACCATCGGGATGCCTAATATTGAGGAACATATCTTCCTCAAACGCCTTCCTTCTGAGCTCTTCTAATGCCATTCTGTATGATGCCATTTTTTTTTTTTCTGAATATTATTCGAGGTGTGAAGCTTACCTTTCTCTCCAACGTTTTTATAGGCTTCACTTTCTCTCTGAAAGTTAATGCTCTTACAGTTTCTCGAGGTTAAGTACTTGGTAACTGACCCTTCTATTTCCTCACTTGACCGGTGGTCAACGTTCATCCCTTGCATTAACTCTTCTATTTATTATCGCCTCACTCTGATTCTTACATCGTCTTCATTTTCTTTCAACTTAGACCTTCTCTAAGGGGGAAGTACCTTGTACTTCAAGCTAAGTTTTTCACACCCCAAGCTTTTTGCTTATGACAAAAAGGGGGAGTAAACCCAGTTTTTGATGTGTAAGATGTGTTAGTGTGACTTATTTTTCTTTTGGAGATTTTAAGAGTTCCACCTTCATGACCATAGATGTGTCACTGGGCAAATACAAGGAATACATTTCACTTCTTCTGAAGTGATTCTAAGTTGACTCTGATACCCAAGACTCTGATACCTTGTCCATGACTCTGATCACTTATGCGCTCTGATTATTCGTTTTTCATCTATGTCATAAGCTTTTCACTCTGAACTCTTATATGATTTAGCTCAGAATCTAGACTTTACTAACGTTTTCATCAAGCATTAGATTCAGGGGGAGCTAAGCTCAGAATCAAGCAGTGACTTGAATTCAGAATGAGCAAGATAAACTATTCACATCAGGATAAGTCTTATTCTATATCTCTAAACTCTGAGTGAATTCAGTTTAATGTTTAAGAATTGTTCATCAAAAATCTTAGTTTTGTCATCATCAAAAGGGGGAGATTGTAAGATCAAGTTTTGATCTAGTAGTACAACTCTATGTTTTGATGATTACAAGTTAACCTTTTGATATGAACAATTGTGGTACTCTAACGTGTTTTTCTGAGTGTGCTATTTACAGGCTCTGACCCTGACTCAATTTCACACAAATCAGAAGCACTGTGTATAAAGGGTAACCCAAGCAACGCTTTCGCATTCACCATGTTCAGTATGAACAGTGGAAAAGCTTCAGAAGATCTGAAGCTATACAAACTCTGATGAGGACTCAGTCGCTAGAAGCTCTGATGATCCAGAAGTTTGACAACCAAGAAACACTGAAGGTTCAGATGTTCCGATGGTGTAGAAGACTCTGAAGATCCAGAAGCTGAATAGTGGAAACTCTGAAGTCCAGAAGCAAGAAACTCTGAAGGCCATGTTCTTCCCTCTGAGTTCAGAATCAGAAGATACAATGGTCAGAGGATCTGTGCTATCCCTCTGACTCTGATCAACCGGCTTCACAAGTTCCAATACGAAGCATTCCTCTGATCAGAAGTCTCCTAGGTTAAAAGGTCAAGTCGCTATCCAAGTACAAAAGCAAGTGTACCTTCCTGACGACCTACCTAACGTTCTCAGCCACAGCAGAAGCTGGATTTTCCAGAACTGCCCTCCAACGGTAGCATTTCCCATGCAACGCTCAACCCTAATCCTTGGAGTATATATAGAGGCTGAAGATTGAAAGAAGCGGCTAGAAGAAAAAAATATACAAGAAGCAATACACACGCGCAAGATATATTCTAAGCTTTCTTTCATCTTGTAATTTATTTTAGTTTACACTCAGCTTATTCAGAAGCAAACCCTTGTAAACACCAACCTCAAACAGTTGTTTGATTTTCCTTTAGGAGATCAAGGTTGATCGGATCCTAGAGAAGACTAAGAGAGTGAATCTTAGTGTGAGCTAAGTCAGTGTAATTGTTAGTCACTTGTAGGTTTCAAGTGCAGTTGTAACTCTTACCTGATTAGTGGATTGCCTTCATTCTAAGAAGGAAGAAATCACCTTAACGGGTGGACTGGAGTAGCTTGAGTGATTTATCAAGTGAACCAGGATAAAATCCTTGTGTGCTTTTCTATCTCTATCTTTTGCACTTAGTTCTCGAAAAGATTTGTTAAAATCTTTAAGGTGGTAGTTTTGTACTGAAAACGTTATTCAAACCCCCCCTTTCTACCGTTTTTCATACCTTCATGGACTTCTGTCTACACAAATAGTACCAGTACCAAAATTTTACCCTTTTCGTTGCCACAAAGCCAACTTCGCCTCCAGGCTTAAGTTTTAGCTCTTGGAACATACGCCTTCTCCTGTCATGTGACGCGAGCATCCACTGTCCAGATACATGACTGGTGTTCAGTGGAGCTATCAAGGATATCTGCAACATAGATAATCTTATCCTTAGGTACCCACTTTCTGGGTTTCTCTTGTTAGTTACCCCAGAGGTTCTGATCACTTGGGTTTCTCAACATGATAATGTAAAGGAATTTTGCATGATATTTAGACATAGAGAAGATCCCTTTTTAAGAGGAGGTTTAGCAACTTCAGCAGGTAAGGATCAGGCAATATGGTACCAGAAGGAACAAAGCATTCATACAAGGATTTAGCTTTGGGCACAGAAGGCTCATTTCTAATTTGTTTAGAATAGCCAATGCCACGCATTCCATTTCTGCTTACGCCATAGATCAATGAAGCATCAGACTCTATCTACGCTTTTAGCCAGGAATCTTTGAAAGGACTTTTCATACTTAGATTCATGCTTACTATCAGAGGCATCGCAGACAATAACTTCTTCTAACTTAGCAATTTGATTCTTAAGCACAGAGTTAGAATTCACTAAAGCATGGTTATCATTTTTCAAATCAGATATGATTTTCTCATGTTCAGAAGGAGTTTTAGGAAACAGCAGATAAGTTCTTTTTCAGCTTCTTATGCTTAGACAACAAAGAGTTATACTTATCCATAATATCAGACAAAGGCATGTTTCAGTTCAGAGGTAGAGAAAGAAGCGAATACCTCATTTTCATCGTCTGAATTAGGATCTCCTTCTGATTCTGAGTCAGAGTCAACAGCTTCCTTTGACTCTGCTCCTTTGTCTTTGACAATGGCCATGAGTCCTTGGACTTCACCATCAGAGTCAACATCCTCTGACTCTGATTCATCAAAAGTCACCATCAGACTTTTCTTGGTCTTGAAGTTCTTCTTTGGCCTCTTGTCCTTCTTCAATTTTGGACAGTCACTTTTGTAGTGCCCATATTCTTTGCACTCAAAGCATGTGACTTCCTTAAGCGAGGACTTCTTCTGACCTGAGGATTCAGACTTTCCTTTGGCCTTTCCAGAGCCTTTGTACTTGCTCTGCCTATGCTTCCAGATTCGGTTGAGTCTCTTTAGAAATCAGAGTCAGCTCATCTTCATCAGAATCTTCTGATGCTTCTTCAGATTCTTCTTCTTCAGCTTGAAGATCTTTTGACTTCTCTGCTTTAGCCTTCTCAGATTTGGATTTTAAGGTTATTGACTTCTTCCTCAGATCTTGCATCTCTGAGCGCTTCAGCTCATGGCATTTCAGTATGCTGATGAGTTCTTCTAAACTCATGCGCTCAACATCTCTTGTGAGCTCTATTGAAGTCACCAAGGGCATCCAGCTTTCAGGAAGACATCTGATGACCCTTATGACATGATCTTTTGTTGTGTAGCTCTTGTTGAGAGGTCGAATTCCAGCTACAAGCAACTGAAATCTGGAAAACATATCTTCAATGGACTCGTTTGGCTCCATGACGAAGGATTCATACTTTTGTATCAAAGACAATGCCTTTGATTCTTTGACTTTCTTGTTTCCTTCATGGGACATCTTCAGGGATTCAAAAATGCCTTTTGCATACTCATGATCTGTAATCTTCTGGTACTCTTCATAAGAAATAACACTTAGAAGAATTGCTCTAGCTTTGTGATGTTGTGAGTAAAGCTTCTTTTGATCTGCAGTCATCTCTGACCTTGGAATCTTCTTGCCTTCTTCATCAGTTGGACGCTCATAGCCATCCACAATAATATCCCAGAGATCTGCATCAAACCCAGAAGAAACTTTCAAGTCTATCTTTCCAATATTCGAATCTTTGACCGTCGAACATGGGAGGCTTTGCATTGTAACCATCTCTTTGAGTTTTCACTGGTGGTAGCCATTGTTTTTCACACCGGCCCGGATCACTGAACACTGTTAGGTGTGGTAATCAGAACTTGCGCTCTGATACCAATTGAAGGTATGAAAAACGGTAGAAAGGGGGGTTTGAATAACGTTTTAAATAAAAACTTCCACCTTAAAGATTCTAGTAAATCTTTCGAGAACTTAAGTGCTAAAGATAAGAGATAGGAAAACACACAAGGATTTTTATCCTGGTTCACTTGATAAATCCTCAAGCTAATCCAGTCCACCCGTCAAGGTGATTTCTTCCTTCTTAGAATGAAGGCAATCCACTAATCAGGTAAAGTGTTACAACTGCACTTGAAACCTACAGTGACTAACAATTACAATGACTTAGCTCACACTAAGATTCACTCTCTTAGTCTTCTCTAGGATCCGATCAACCTTGATCTCCTAAAGGAACTAAACAAACTGTTTAATCAAGAAATGTTTACAAGAGATTTGCTTCTGAAAAGCTAATAGTAAACACAATGAAAATTCAGGATGAAAGAATGCTTGAAGATTTTTGAATATAGCTTGTGCTTGTGTAATTTTCCAACCGCATCTTTCAAACTTCAGCCTCTATTTATACTCCAAGGATTAGGGTTTGGACGCTGCATGGAAATGCTACCGTTGGAGGGCAGTTCTG
>NC_080042.1:25653342-25655232 GCF_012489685.1 Lotus japonicus | reverse complement strand
CATGATAATAAGGGTTAGTTTATAACAATAACTAATAGAATAACAAAACTTACAAAGTTAAGGATACAATATGAAACACTATATAAAGTTATAAAGCCTTCTAAATAATGTTATCATATATTCCTCATTTTATAAAGTCTGCTTTGACATATTCTAAGAAATCAATTAAGATCTACTTGCTACTGGATTCATTAAGAATAACATAGTAGCATGCTGCATTTTATAGTAAAGCCTAAATATGAAGGATGAAAATGATAAGATCCTCTGTTTAGCCCAGCCGATTGATTTTGATGATTTCACTGAAACATATAGGAAGTTGGTTAAAGTCTAAACTGTGGAACATCAAATTCCCCCCTATCGTACGTCTAATTCCATGCCTTCACTATCTAAGAAATTTTTGAACCCGGTAATTAGGAAAATTTATTTCTTAGTTCCCTGAAAAATAAAAAGCAATAGATAAAAGTAGACATAAAGATGTTTAACTTTAACCTTATAATTACTCACATTTCATAAAGTGCAACATAAATAAGAGAAAAATAGGCAAATTATATATATTGGTAGAGAAACAAACAGTAGGTCTTCAATTGTTAGACAATCTTGAATCAGAGGAAGAAATCACTACCATATGATATGACATCAAAGCATCAAAGATAGAAAAACATTTTTTCTCACTGTGAAAAGAATATACCTTTCTATGAAAATCTCTTTCAAAGAGCTTCAACAATAACAACATAGCAGAATGTGCACACTTTTAAACAGACAAATCAAAAAACCTAAGAAATCACCCCTACATGATGTGATTAACGCAAGTTGAGCTGGGTTCTTCCCTCTTTATACCTAGATTAATTTCATCATTTAGCCTAACAGGTTCCAACATCAATACTTTTAATCGCTACCAAATCTGAACCCTTAAACATGAAAAAAGGGTTCTGTTGCATTGACTTAATTCGAGACACATATTTGTGCCATGCCCTTAACTTAATCCTTGTGATTTGTGAAAAGGTCAAGCTCTTTCTTTCCCTTCTACAAACAACCTTCAGCTAAAAACATTATTTTAACAACTCTACTCCATAATTTATTCAAGGAATCAGAGCGCCTCTGACTAATTAGGATCAACTTCATATTGAACTACCACGACATATTCCTTAAGCTGAATCTGAGTAAATGCATTATTAACCAAGTAAACTACATTTCAACTATCTAGCTCAATTGCTTCTGTATATAGACAATCTGCTTAGGCATTTTTTGGACCTGAAAAATGGGGGGGAAAGTGCAATAGTGTACTTGATCATTTTGCTTTGTATTGTTTATAGAGCGATATAGATTATACCCATATAAGACTAACATAGACTTTATAATTGCATCAACCAAAAAAATAAATGAATTTGACCATTCTTTCAAACTTAACCAAAACAAAAAAAGAGTACGAACTTTTGTCATTATCAATTAGCTCCTAAAAAGCTACATATGGTACATATCTTGAATTATTTTAAATTTAAATGACAAAGATGGCACCTGAATAATGTGCATTGACTTTTTAAATCAAACATAATCAAAATTGCAACATAATGTGTTAAAGAAGTAGCAAAGTAAGCATAAAACGTTTCTGATATTTCCTCAACAATGGTGTGCAAAAGTGCTACTAATCATATTGAGTGAGTCAGCTTTGTTGAAAAATAGCTAGGAAGAGAAGAAAAAGAATATAAGAGTTTAGGAAATTCACTTACTTAATTCTCCCGAAATTGATGGCCACAGTGGGTGCATGTGTAGAAAGTAGTTTTCCCTTCATCTGTTGATCTCATCTGAAATTAGAAAGATTCAACTACATATGTTTAAAGTACTCATGGAGCTACAAATAAAATTGGCAAATCTATAACATAAAGTCCTCAT
>NC_080042.1:25638342-25648342 GCF_012489685.1 Lotus japonicus | reverse complement strand
TTCAGAACTTCTAGTGACTGAGTCCACATCAGAGTTTGTATAACTTCAGAACTTCTGAAGCTTTTCCACTGTTCATACTGAACATGGTGAATGCGAAAGCGTTGCTTGGGTCGCTCTTTAACACAGTGCTTCTGATTTGTGTGAGATTGAGTTGAGGTCAGAGCCTGTAAATAGCACACTCAGAAAAACACGTTAGAGTACCACAATTGTTCATATCAAAAGGTTAACTTGTAATCATCAAAACATAGAGTTGTACTACTAGATCAAAACTTGATCTTACAATCTCCCTCTTTTTGATGATGACAAAACTAAGATTTTTGATGAACATTTCTTAAACATTAAACTAAATTCACTCAGAGTTTAGAGATATAGAATAAGACTTATCCTGATGTGAATAGTTTATCTTGCTCATTCTGAATTCAAGTCACAGCTTGATTATGAGCTTAGCTCCCCCTGAATCTAATACTTGATGAAAACATTAGTAAAGTCTAGATTCTGAGCTAAATGATATAAGAGTTCAGAGTGAAAAACTTATGACATAGATGAAAATAGAGTAATCAGAGCGCATAAGTAATCAGAGTCAACGGACAAGGTATCAGAGTCTTGGGTATCAGAGTCAAATTAGAATCACTTCAGAAGAAGTGAAATGTATTCCTTGTATTTGCCCAGTGACACATCTATGGTCATAAAGGTGGAACTCTTAAATTCTCCAAAAGAAAAATAAATCACACTAACACATCTTACACATCAAAAACTGGGTTTACTCCCCCTTTTTGTCATAAGCAAAAAGCTTGGGGTGTGAAAAACTTAGCTTGAAGTACAAGGTACTCCCCCTTAGAGAAGGTCTAAGTTTAAAGAAAATGAAAACGATGCAAGAATCAGAGTTAGGCGAAATAAATAGAAGAGTTAATGCAAGATAAGAGCGTTTACCACCGGCCAAGGGAGTAAAGAGGAGGGTCAGTTACCAAGAACTTAACCTCGAGAAACTGTAGGAGCATTAACTTTCAGAGAGAAAGTGAAGCCTATAAAAAGCGTTGGAGAGAGAGGTAAGCTTCACAACTCGAGCAATTTTCAGTAAAAAAATGGCATCATACATCGTAGCACTAGAAGAGCTGAGAAAGAAGGCCTTTGAGGAGGACTTGTTCCTGAACATTAGGCATCCAGAGGGTACACAGACCATCTCAGAGCTAACACGGACACTGCTGGAGGAGGACCTGCGTCCAGAGTTGAAGAGAGACTTGAGGGAATTTCTTGCCTTCGTGGAGGAGGTGCAAGAACTCAGCCAGCTTGAACTCAAGCTGCTGGAAGAAAAAGAGATTTTTGAAGAGAAGCTCAAGACTGCAGAAGAGATTCTGGAGAGGGATGAGCTAAAAGACAGGCTCAACAACATCCAGTATGCACTGGAGCGTCTGGAGAAGGAGAGGTCAGAGCAGCGCCAGGAGTGCAGAAGAATGAGGAGGGATCCTCCATTCTAGGATTTTAGGAAAAAGAAAGAGAATGTATGATGTAAAAGCGTTTATGATGAATAATAATAAAAAATTAATTTGCAAACATAATGTCAGAAATATATATATATATATATATATATATATGCATAGATAATCACAAACGAACAAAGTAAAGATTAATAAGAAAGAGCTAGAGGTTAACGAAATAAAACATAGATAAAGAAAAAGAAATCAAAGCGAAGAGATCCTAAAGCTAGGGTTTATCAGATCGACGCAGAAGTTCCATCATCATTTGCTTCATTTCAATCAGCAGAGACTCATGAGTGTCAAGACGCTGTTCCACAATGTCGAGTCTGGACGAGTTTGGCTGAGCAGAACTAGAAGGAACATTCTGAGCAGCGTGAGGATCTGGAGTGGAAGCAGAGGCAGCAGGAGTAAAAACTACGGGTGCAAGTGCTTGGCATCTAAGAGCTTCAGCCTCAGCTTCAAGTCGTTCTGTCTCTAATCTGGCTTGTTCAGCTTGAGCTGCTGCTTGACGTGCAGCTTCTTCTGCTTGTTCTTTCTTTCTTTTGGCTTCTTCAATAGCTTCAAGTAGCTTATGTCTCTGTTCTTGTTCATGAAGAGCCACCCTTCTAGCAAACCTTTGCTTTGCAGCCTCGATCCTCTGACTTCCCTCTGCATGCAGGAGCTGCATCATAACTGGAACTTGAGCCTCTAGCCAAGTGCTCAGATTGTTCCACTCTTCAGCCACATGTTCAGCATTCTCGCTTAGGTCAGTCTGACCTTGCACATTGCGTAGCATCAAAGAGGCTTCATGATAGAAAATATTGATGCACTCAGAGAGAGATGTGGGTCGGAGGTGAGTGTAAGGAATTATAGAGAGGTTGGTTTCAGGAGAGGCTGGGTGATTGCTGCTGTGAGCTTCAGAGGCACCTTGTGGAGAGCCAATGTTAAACATTTGAGCATTTGGTTCAGAGGTTCCAAGGTGAGGTTCTGAAGTTTCAACCAGAGGATGGGGTGATCTAACTGAGGATTGGTTAGACACAGATTGTTCTGGTTCAGGTTCTGGTTGAATAGGCTCTTGTTGGTCAGGGGCAGGGTGAGCTTGTTGAGTCAAAGGGTCTGCCTCATGTAAAGGATTGGCCAAGATAGGTTCATCTGGGTCAACTAGACGTTCAGGTCTAGGGCCAGGATATCTCCTAGGGCTTGGACAAGTGAGATAATATTCTTCTAAGGTAGACACCTTTTCTTTTCTAACTTCCATGAATTTACGAAGGGATTCAGAGTTGTTGGAAGGAGAAGAATCAGCAACATTTGTTGGGAAGGATACAGGTGTAAGGGCTGTGGAAGAGTCTGTATCCGTGGTTCTGGGAGCCAGACGTTCTGATGCTCTTGGGACAGAGTGATCAGAGGTTCTAGGTCCAGGTTCTGTTTGGTTAGGCTCTGGTTGCTCATGAATGATGGGTTCAGAAGTTAATGGGTTGTACGGGATGGTAATGGGAGAGGTTGGTTCATCTGGCCTAGAGGGTTGGTTCTGGAGCAAATTCCAGAGAGGTGCTTCAGTAGGGGAAGGTTGAAAAAATGAAGACCTTGGGGAATGTGGTGGAGAGGTGGTTTGTGCAGCTGGTTGGGACTCAGGAATAGGAGTGAGGGGATTTGAAGATTGTTTGAGCATGGCGGATATGGGGAGTGCATCAAATAAATTCAAATCATCATCAGAAGCAACTGCAGACTTACTTGAATGTGCTGATGATCTTGTCACTCTGGCAGGAGTTTCAATCCTTCTGATCACTTCAGCAGCTGGTTCCACCCGAGTAGGCTTCACCACAATTCTGACCTGCTTCTTCTTCTTCTTAGGAGAAGGAGGACCATCCTCATTATCACCATCATCACCATCATCGGGCTTGCTGGTTTCATCATGTTTTCTCTTGGATTGACCAGCCTTCTTCTTTTTGGTCAGAGGGACATCTGATTCCTCAGAAGATTCTTCTAGGATCATCTTCCTCTGAACTTTCTTCTTGATAGAAGAAGGAAACTCTGGAGCTGGCGGCAGTCTGCTGAAAAATTCATCGAGATCAATTTCAAAGCCTTGAGCCCTTAGGTCTTCAACATAGCACCTAATGGCTTCAGGATTGTCTGCCTGTGTCCACAGAGGGTAGTCATTCAGAGGCACCCTTCTACTTCTGATTTCAGAAGATGTGTCTTCATGGGCAGGAGCAATCTTCTTCTTGACTAGGCCCATTTTCTTTAGAGAATTCGCAGTGAAGACATTACTGACAATAGTGGTCAGATCCTCTGTGCATCCAGCATTTACCATATCTTGAATGAGGCCACTCTCAATGAAGAGATCAGACAACAGTCTCCCAAAGGGAATATACTTGATTGCTGACTTGATGGAGGCAGTGGTACGAGACTTCCGGATACACTCCTTCAAGTAGGAGAACAGGAAGTAGGGAAGGCAGATCTTCTTCTTGTCTTGGATGAAGAACAACATCGCCTTCTGGTTGAAGTTGATGTAGTCTGGGGAACTGCCCTTTGGTCTCTGGTTTATGCAGTGGAGCAAAATCTTGTGCCAGATCCTGAGCTTGGGATGAAGGTCCATCACTTTGTAATTAGTCTTGCCCGGTTTGTAATTGGTGTACAGGGCCTTGTTGGTCTCATCCTTCGTTTTGGGTTTCAGCTTTGATTCAGTGAATTGGAAACGATACCCAAAAGCAGTTTCTGCACCCAGCAGGTTCACGAAAGACTTCTCTGTAATGATGATTTTTCTTCCAAGAATGTGAGATACCACCTGAGTATCATCGCAGTCGGCGTGCTTCCAGAATTCCTTGATCAGTTTATCATACACCGGTCCTCGAAGCCTGTTGAAGTAATTTCCCCAACCTTGAACTTGGACTTCAGGACGAAGATCATACCCATTTGTAGCAAGGTGTCGAGGTCGAATCTCCATTCTGCCAGTACTTGAAGTTCCTCAGGAGCATATACGCAGTGAACGCACAGCCCCGTTCTACAATCGGAATAATCTGCTCTTGAGCTTGACCTTGATCTTGAGTCGGATTCTCAGGACCCCTTTGACCTGTTGCTAGACCAACTACCATATGAGGGAACTGGGTTGCATCTGCAGTAGCTCTTCTGGTTTGACTCACCATTTTTGGAGCGGTTGAAGGTTTAGGTAGAAGATGAAGGTTGAAAGATGAAGAGAGATCGAGAGAGAATCGAGGATAAGCGGTTTTGAAATAGCAGAGAGAGAGAGTAAAAACCGAAAGTGAAGGAGATCGTGTGTGTATAGTGGGTTTTGACAAATAACCGTTGTTGATTCAAAAAACAATTTAAAATCAACGGTTGAAAATTAAAGATAGATATTAACAGTAAATACACATATCACACACAGGAGAAAAGCACATCTACACGTAATCATGACAGACTGTCACACGGCACAAGGAACTATGCATCAGAAATACTGACACACGTGTTGCTGTCTCAGCTTCAGAGTCAGTACCATGGGTACACACACTCTGATTGAGTTACCTTCTGGACTAGACATCTTCTGATCAAGAAGTATCATAGTCAGAGGTTCTGATCCATCTTCACTCTGGACAAAAGTCCATGTTCAGATTTTTCAGAATAAAATTAAATCTATCCTCTGCTAAGGGTTTGTAAGATATCTGCCATTGATGGTCAGTATCAACAAACTTCAGAAGAAGTACGCCCTTCTGTACATATCTCTAATAAAGTGATACTTTACCTCAATGTGCTTTGCCCTTGAATGCAAGATAGGATTCTTACTCAATGAGATTGCAGCAGTGTTATCACAATAGATTGGGATATTGCTCTCAAGGATCTGATAATCCTCCAGCTGATGTTTCATCCAGAGCATCTGAGTGCTGCATATTGCTGCTGAGATATATTCTGCCTCTGCAGTTGATAGTGCAATGGTTGATTGCCTCTTGCTTGCCCATGAGACTAGATTGCTTCCCAGAAATTGACAATTTCCAGAAGTACTTTTTCTCTCTGTTCTATCTCCAGCATAATCAGCATCACAATAACCTGAAAGCTTATACTCTGATGTTTTCTTATACATCAAGCCAAGGTTAGTGGTGCCTTTCAGATACTTAGGATCCTCTTAACAGCAGTTAAGTGGGTTTCCCTTGGATCTGATTGGAACGAGCACATAAATGAACACTAAATATATGTCTGGCCTAGATGCAGTTAAGTATAGAAGTGAACCTATCATGCCACGATAGAGCTTCTGACATACTTTACCACTTTTATCTTCTTTCTCCAGAATGCATGTAGGATGCATTGGAGTCTTGGCCACTGTAGATTCCAGCATATTGAACTTCTTCAGAAGTTCTTTAGTGTACTTGCTCTGATGGATATATGTTCCTTCTGGTGTTTGATCAACTTGTATTCCAGAAAGTACTTTAATTCTCCCATCATACTCATCTCAAATTCAGCCTGCATCATCTCAGAAAATTCTTTGCATAGAGATTGATTAGCAGAACCAAATATAATATCATCAACATAATTTGCACAATTAAGATATCATCTTTATAAGTCTTGCAAAAGAGTTGTATCTACTTTACCCTTACAAACTCATTCTCCAGAAGGAATGAGCTGAGTCTCTCATACCATGCTCTGGGAGCTTGCTTCAGACCATAGAGTGATTCTTCAATTTGAACCATGGTCTGGTTCTTCTCATCTTCAAAACCTGGGGGTTGATGAACATAGACTTCCTCTGAAATATAACCATTTAGGAAGGCACTCTTCACGTCCATCTGATGTAGAACTATGTTGTGATTCACTGAAAAAGAGATCAACAGTCTGATTGCCTCCAGTTTGCTACTGGAGCAAATGTTTCAGTGTAGTCTATTCCTTCCTGCTGGCTGTAGCCTTGAGCAACTAGCCTTGCCTTGTTTCTGACTACATCTCCTTTCTCATTCAGCTTGTTTCTGAATACCCATTTTGTTCCAATTACATGGACACTCTCAGGCTTCTTCACTAGCTCCAAACATCGTTCTTGGAGAATTGATTCAATTCTTCTTCCATAGCCAGAATCCAATCCTTGTCCTGAAGAGCTTCATCTATGGACTTGGGTTCAATTAAGGAACCAATCCTTTCAGACTGAGCAAGGTCTCTTCAGAGGGTCTGAAGGCTGATCTGGTTCTGACTGGTTCGTCTTTGTTGCCAGAATCAATTCCTTAGGGTGAGCTGCAGTGATTCTGCTCTTCTTCAGAGTTTGTGAGTTAGAGGGACCAGCTTCTTCTCTGGTTCATCTTCCTCTGGCTCAGCTTCCTCTGGAGCTTTGCCTTTGTCAGAAACATTAATGCTTAAATCTGCAACTTCTCAACTAGCTTTGACTGGTCAGAGTCAAGCTTATCGTCAAATCTAACATGAATAGATTCTTCAATAGTCTTAGCATCAGTATTATAAAATCTAAAACCTTTAGATCTCTCAGAATAACCAGTAATAGACACTTAGAAGACTTAGCATCAAATTTATGCAATCTATCTTAGTATTGAGAACATAACAAACACAGCCAAAAGGATGAAAATAAGAAATGTTGGGTTTTTATGTTCTTCCACAATTCATAAGGAGTCTTATTCAGAATTGGTCTCACAGAGATTCTGTTCTGAATGTAACATGCTGTATTTACTGCTTGCCAAAAGTGCTTAGCCATGCCAGTTTCTTGGAGCATGGTTCTAGCCATCTCCTGAAGAGTTCTGTTCTTCCTCTCAACAACACCATTTTGTTGAGGAGTTCTGGGACAAGAGAAATCATGTGCAATTCCATAGGAATCAAACAGACTCTCAAACTTGTCATTCTCAAACTCTCCACCATGGTCACTTCTGACACGCACAATCCTACAAGCCTTCTCGTTTTGCACTTGAGCAATGAAGGTAGAGAACACAGCATGAGACTCATCCTTGCGGGTTAGAAACTTTACCCATGTCCAGCGGCTATAGTCATCAACGATAACCATCCCATATCTCTTGCCACCTATAGACTCAGTTTTCACTGGTCCAAAAAGGTCGATATGCAGAAGTTCCAACGGCCTTGAGGTTGAGACAACATTCTTTGCCTTGAAAGGGACTTTTGTGAATTTGCCTTTCTGACATGCTTCACAAAGAGCGTCTGAAGCGAACTTCAGATTGGGTAAGCCCCTGACAAGGTTTAGCTTGCTCAGCTGAGAAATCTTTCTCATACTGGCATGCCCTAACCGTCTATGCCATACCCACTGCTCTTCATTAACAGACAGAAGGCACTTCACATTCTGAGCCTCCAACTCAGATAATCTGATCTTATAAATGTTGTTCTTCCTCTTGCTGTTAAACAGAACAGAGCCATCGATTTGACTTACAGCCCGGCAGGACTTTTGATTGAATATAACATCATAACCCTTGTCAGCTAATTGACTTATAGACAATAAGTTATGTGTTAAGCCGTCTACCAATAACACATTATCAATGCATGGACTACTATCTACACAAATAGTACCAGTACCAACAATTTTACCCTTTTCATTTCCTCCAAAGCCAACTTCGCCTCCAGGCTTAAGTTTCAGCTCTCGGAACATACGCCTTTCTCCCGTCATGTGACGCGAGCATCCACTGTCCAGATACCATGATTGGTGTTTCAGTGGAGCTATCAAGGATATCTGCAACATAGATAATCTTGTCCTTAGGTACCCACTTTCTGGGTCCTCTCTTGTTAGTTACCCCAGAGGTTCTGATCACCTTGGGTGTCTCAACATGATATTTTAAAGGAATATTTGCATGATATTTAGTCATAGAGAAGGATCCCTTTTTAAGAGGGTTTTTAGCAACTTTAGCAGGTAAAGGATCAGGCAATATGGTACCAGAGGGAACAAAGCATTCATACAAGGATTTAGCTTTAGACACAGAGGGCTCATTTCTAATTGGTTTAGAATAGCCAATGCCATGCATTCCATTTCTGCTTACGCCATAGATCATTGAAGCCATTAAGCTTCTATCCACGCTTTTAGCTAGGAATCTTTGAAAAGACTTTTCATACTTAGACTCATTTCTACAATCAGAGGCATCACAGGCAACAATTTCTTCTAACTTAGCAATCTGGTTCTTAAGCACAGAGTTAGAATTGATCAAAGCATGATTATCATTTTTCAAATCAGAAATAATTTTCCCATGTTCAGAAGGAGTCTTGGAAACAGCAGATAAGTCCTTTTTCAGCTTCTTATGCTTAGACAATAAGGAGTTATATTTATCCATGATATCAGACAATGCATGTTTCAGTTCAGAGGTAGAGAAAGAAGCGAATACCTCATTTTCATCGTCTGAGTTAGGATCTCCTTCTGATTCTGAGTCAGAGTCAACAGTCCCTTTGACTCTGCTTCCTTGTCTTTGACAATAGCCATGAGTCCTTGGACTTCAACCATCAGAGTCAAACATCCTCTGACTCTGATTCATCAAATGTCACCATCAGACTCTTCTTTGTCTTGAAGTGCTTCTTTGGCTTCTTGTCCTTCTTCAACTTTGGACAGTCACTTTGTAGTGCCCTGATTCTTTGCACTCAAAGCATGTGACTTCCTTAAGTGAGGACTTCTTCTGACCTGAGGATTCAGACTTTCCTTTTGCCTTTCCAGAGCCTTTGTATTTGCTCTGCCTGTGCTTCCAGATGCGATTGAGTCTCTTGGAGATCAGAGTCAGCTCATCTTCATCAGAATCTTCTGATGCTTCTTCAGATTCCTCTTCTTCAAGCTTGAAGAGCTTTTGACTTCTCAGCCTTAGCCTTTTCAGATTTAGATTTCAAGGCTATGGACTTTTTCCTCAGATCTTGCATCTCTGAGCGCTTCAGCTCATGGCATTTCAAAATGCCTGATGAGTTCTTCTAAACTCATATTCTCAACATCTCTCGTGAGCTCTATTGAAGTCACTAAAGGCATCCAACTTTCAGGAAGACACCTGATGACCCTTATGACATGATCTTTTTGTTGTGTAGCTCTTGTTGAGAGGTCGTATGCCAGCTACAAGCAACTGAAATCTGGAGAACATTTCTTCAATGGACTCATTTGGCTCCATGATGAAGGATTCATACTTTTGGATCAAAGACAATGCCTTTGATTCTTTGACTTTCTTTGTTTCCTTCCATGGACATCTTCAGAGATTCGAAATGCCTTTCGCAAACTCACGATCTGTAATCTTCTTGGTACTCTTCATAGGAAATAGCACTTAGAAGAATTGCTCTTGCTTTGTGATGTTGTGAGTACAGCTTCTTTTGATCTGCAGTCATCTCTGACCTTGGGATCTTCTTGCCATCTGCATCAACTGGACGCTCGTAGCCATCCACAATAATATCCCAGAGATCTGCATCGAAACCAGAAAAACTTTCCAGTCTATCTTTCCAATATTCGAACCTTTGACCGTCGAACATAGGAGGCTTTGCATTGTAACCATCTCTTTGAGTTTCACTGGTGGTGGCAGCCATTGTTTTTCACACCGGCCCGGATCACTGAACACTGTTAGGTGTGGTAATCAGAACTTGCGCTCTGATACCAATTGAAGGTATGAAAA